>NW_022280042.1:4295925-4297431 GCF_004355925.1 Anarrhichthys ocellatus
GTGTGTGTGTGTGTGTGTGTGTGTGTGTGTGTGTGTGTGTGTGTGTGCTTTCATAATTGGTTGGATTTGCAGACAAAGCAGTATGGCTGTGACATTGAGACCGGAGGTGGCGCTCTGTAGGGTAGACAAACACAGGAGGAACGCTTATTTCACACGGCTTATTAAATGCTTATTAAATGCGGCTGTGATGGTCCCTGTGGGGGGGTAAAGACATGGTTATGGTTTTAATTTTGATAAGCTTGAGGGAGTATTTTGGTGCGAGGGAGAAGCCAGTAACCAAATGTGAATATCCAAGGCATGAACGAGTGAATGTTTCTAAGCTTATTCTTGATCTCCCTCTCCGTCTCTCTCTCTCTCCGGGACAATTCTGGTGGCAGAAATTGGTGACAAACAACAACAATCTCTGCATTCTGATTGGCTTATCCTCCTCTCAGTGTGACCTGTTAAATTCATCCATTACTGTGCTGTGGCTCGGCCCTCCCCCCTCCTCTCCTTTCTGTCTCCGCCTTTAACACCTCCCTCCTCCACTAGTGCTGCCTGGTGAGTGTGTGGAGGGAAAGAGGATTAACACACACACACATGCGCACACACACACACACACTGAGCCATGTGGGCTGAAGCGCTCACCTACAAGAGACTGAGAGACGGGAATGCACATTCTGCAGCATCGGTGCTGTTTGAAGGATTTTGGGAATGCATTTCGAGACTTATTGAATCATATTAAGAGAACTTTCTTTCACACTATTTCATTTTGGTGATTTTTTTTGATTGGCTGGCTGGCCTTTTGCTTTTCTTTTTGAGATGAACTGTAATTGCACCATGCAGCGGCATCAGTATGCAGAGCTAATCTGATTGGCTGGTCTTGGTCCTGTGTTGGCTCCTCGGTTTGGGATGTTGTTGTCGGATGGAGCTTTAGATATGATTTGAGAGTCTAGCTCTGTCATTTTCTACTTATTTCTGTTTTTGGTCATTATTTTGGTCATTTTTAATAGTCTTTCGTATTTGGTTTCATATTCCTTGGCAGTGTGATTCTTACTATATCTATTAATTGGATTTAAACCTCCAGTGTGAGTTAAATTCACACCATAATTACAAATCCCACAATGCCGAGCAGAGAGTCGTATGTCGTTAAAAGAGGTAAAAAGCAGTCGCGCAGGCGAGCCGAGAAGCAGACGGGTCAGAAGGGCTCTTTGTTTACCGCAGCGCTCAGTAATGTCAGTGCCGATTCGATTCCCTCCCTGCCGGACCCCAGCGCAGGCTCAGGGGCTCGTTTCAACCGGCCGCCGGCCCCCTCCAAGCCCACCTCTCCTGCTTCCACCTTCTGGCAACCAATCAGATCTTTTGCCCTTTCGCAGCTCACATCACTGGTGCGGCGGGCCACCCTGAGGGAGAGCGACTTGGCGCCCAAGTACGAGAAGGTCCACAACTTCAAGGTGAGCCTCTTCTCCTCCACCCAGTCGTGTGTGTGTGTGTGTGTGTGTGTGTGTGTGTGTGTGTGTGTGTGTG
>NW_022280042.1:4297441-4335442 GCF_004355925.1 Anarrhichthys ocellatus
TGTGTGTGTGTGTGTGTGTGTGTGTGTGTGTGTGTGTGTGTGTGTGTCGAATGCTGCCAGAATTGCTGATTCAGCTCATAGGGTCTTATTCACCTCAGAGAGCAAAGAACACATTCGGATACACACACACGCACACACACAGTTCTGCATTTACATTTCAGGTTTGAAGCTTTTGTTTAGCGCTTCAGATTCCCAGATGTCCACATTACCAGTAGCCAATAGTGAGGAGCACAAAGGTCAGAGCCACAATGTCCTGAGCTCAAGGGAAATATGGATGATGAACACACACACACACACGCACACAGCAGCACGATGTGATGTGATGGAGGTTATTAGCATTTCATTATATAGAGCAAATTTATGCAAAAAATAAGAAGATTAAAACTCAGCTTTCACTGTATTTTTTCCTATTGTGTCTCCATGACTCTACCAGTGTCTATAATATATTATCAGATTATTGATGGTATTCAGGTGTTACTTGATCCAATCTGGGTCGCATTAATATTTGTTTCACCATGCTCTCAATATAAACCTAAATTTTGGCAAATTTGACTTCTTTTTTTGTATTTATTATGTTGTCTGAACATTTCTGTTTTCACTTAAATACACACATTTGCATTTTAAGTAATATAATTTTGCTTTATCTCTACCTCTCTAACCAGGTTCATACATTCAGAGGCCCCCACTGGTGTGAGTACTGCGCCAACTTCATGTGGGGTCTCATCGCTCAGGGAGTTAAGTGTGCAGGTAACACACACACACACACACACACACACACACACACACACACAACCCCCAAAAAAAGATTCAATATCTGCTCCTTTCTGCCTCCTCCACTGTGTTCGACATGTTGCGCCTCCTCTCTCTGAAACCGTGACTCAAAAACGGGACAGCGGGCTTAAAGTTAGTCACCGTTGCTGTTGACTCATCGGCTGTGTAGCGTGGCTTTTAAATGTTAAAAGATTCATTTTGGTGCCACAGAATACACTGTCTGCGTGACGAACTGTGCCTCTGCAATGCCTCCGCTTAAATGCAAATTTCTAGTTATTACGATCAAAGTAAAACTACGTTTACGAGGCAGTCCTTTCTGTAAAGATGCTGGTGAGCTGATTCTCTTTTCATATTTGGTCTTTCTCTGCCAGACTGCGGGTTGAACGTCCATAAGCAGTGCTCCAAAGTGGTGCCGAACGACTGCCAGCCGGACCTGCGGCACGTCAAGAAGGTGTACAGCTGCGACCTGACCACGCTGGTGAAAGCCCACAACACCAAGAGGCCCATGGTGGTCGACATGTGCATACAGGAGATCGAGGCCAGAGGTGAGAGGATTCTGTCGTTTGCTGCGATTTAGAGAGAGAGAGAGAGAGAGAGAGAGAGAGAGAGAGAGAGAGAGAGAGTCAGGATTTTATTGACTACGATTCAAGACCTGAGTGAAACTAACACGTGAAATCAATGACGACTGAGTTCTAGTGATTGAACTTGACAGGAGCACGAGAGCAATTTACTTCTCATCCCCCACTGTCTGTGTGTTAGTCTCTCATCAATCTCCACTGCTGCCCTTCTCTCTTCGTTTATACCTCGTCTGTGTGTGTTTAACTCCTATTTCTGTCTCCTTCAGCTTCATTTGTTTAAAGCTGTTCTGTTGGCACATCAGGAGAGAAACTATTGTGACAAACTCATTGTTGTATAGCTGCAGAATAATCAACCCATTTGAAAATTTGTGCTGCAAATGTTTATTTTCATTTTGAACTATTTTGCATATTGTTTCCTACATTAATCGAATAATCGTTTAGTTTAAACATGTAATAAAATAGTAAGAAATGCATGTCGGGTGTCTTTAGATGTTTGTTTTTGACAAAGCAGCTGTCCAAAACCCAACGCTATTCAGTGAATTTTGTCATTTTCAATTGAAACAAATGAACGACGGCATCCCTTCAACTCTCGTTGTCCGTCCCAGGTCTGCAGTCGGAGGGTTTGTACAGGATATCTGGCTTCAGTGAGCTGATCGAAGACGTCAAGCTGGCCTTTGACAGAGGTGAGTGTCATGTTTCCTCTTACTGTTTTGAAGTCAGATATTCCATCCGCTGACCACAACCTTAACTCGTTGTTTTGGATCATTTGTTGGGACGACGTGTCCACAGATGGAGAGAAGGCAGACATTTCCTCAAATGCTTACGAGGACCTCAACATCATCGCCGGAGCCCTCAAGCTCTACTTCAGAGAGCTGCCTATTCCGCTCATCACATATGACGCCTACCCACGCTTCATAGAAACAGGAAGTAGGTCGTGTTTAGGTGTCCTGCATATGCGTCAAATCAGGAACAGATGTGTGTGAATTGAATATTGCCAGTTGTTTTGTTTACATTTTGTCATATTTTGGTGTTTGTGTGTTGCAGAGATCGCAGACGCAGAGAAACGCCTGGAGTCTCTCCACGAGGCCTTAAAGCTGCTGCCGCCGGCTCACTGCGAGACGCTGCGATGCCTCATGGCTCACCTCAAGAGGTCCGAGCACGCGAGTCGTGGTTCTCACTTAATCACGTACTTTTAGTCGTGGCGGCGGAGTCGTTTAAGATCTCGCTTAATGACGGGGGTTTAATCACCCGATCCAGCTTTTCCGTCCTGTTCCACATATTTCCCTTCCTCTCTCATTCCAGAGTGACCGAGTACGAGAAGGAGAACCTCATGTCCAGCGAGAACCTGGGTATTGTCTTCGGACCGACGCTGATGAGGGCCCCCGGGCTGGACGCCATGACGGCGCTCAACGACATCCGATACCAGAGACTCGTGGTGGAATCGCTCATTACCAACGAAGATGTATTGTTCTGAGAGGAGGAGGGGAGGGAAAGGATTCTTCCAGGGAGGAGAGGAAGGACAGACTCATCAGGAAGTACTCCTGTGAAAAGATGCAAGAAAAAAGGTGACTTTTTTTACAAGAAAAATGAAAAAGAAACGCGTAACATACATGGAACTTGTGTCTCGCTAGAGAGGACGACAAGAGTTTTTGTGTGGAGTGGAAGGAGGGAACAATGAAGGAAGTGACTATTTTCAATGAAGGAAATGATTTTTAAAAAAGGGAGAAGAAGTAGATGGAAGCATGCAGTGTTTCCCTACATCGTGTGAAGTTAAATTAAGGAGTTTTACTCGATAGAAATAAACAAATATGATCTCTCTTGATGAGAAAGGACAGATGCATAACATGTTCTCCATCGTTAGGAGAAACAAATTCAACTTTGTCTATGTCGGGGAAACACTGTGTGATCCATCTTTGTGTTGATATCGTTCTTAAATGGATGCCTTGACAGTTTGTTACTTTCTTCGCCACACTGATTTTAGGTGCGCTACCTTTAAGAACCTTGCGTTAGCATTGTTAGCATTCGTCACCGAAGCCGAATGAGCCACAAGCTCATAAACAAGCGTCACCTCGTGGCTTCAGTAAAAGAAAATGCTCCTTATTAATCATGTTTTTCCTCAAACTGTTGTGGGAAGATATTAGTTTGTTTTCCATAGTGTCAAGTTATCCATTTAAGCCTCCTTAAGAGAAGAAGAAGACAGCTGGATGGATGAGTGGAAAAAGGGAGCAACCCGCCCTCATTCCTCTGAATGGAACTAAAGTGACTTTGGACCTATTTGTCTTTTGAAACTCTTCACTTAACAGCTCCCTCTTCTGTTCCTCTGACTGAACATGTAATGATGCAGTCATCTAACACAAAGCATTTTTAGTTGCTAACATATTAATAAGGACACCCTTTTTGTGTCATATTATAAGAGTTGTTTGAGACTTGTTGCTGTATAATTACTTGACAACTGATGGGGCTGTACAGTAACATTGTTTTTTTTTTTTTCTTATTGTCCCTGAACCAAAGGTGAAATATTACACTTACATTGTGTGTCATGCGGCCCATTTAAAGGGAAGCTTTGGTACATTTCCCTCCTGATCTACAGCCTCTTCTTCTTCTCCATCGGGGCTTTAAAATCAATCATTTGAAACAGAAATATGTGAAACAGTGCTTTATGTTGTTTTGGCTTTGCTCTGGTTTGTCGTTTGTATAAAGCAGTATTGTCATTAAGCTGATTTTGAAATACTAATTAAAATTCTTCATCGCTCTCCTGGAAGCAATTCAAACAGATTGAAATATTTTTTTTTCCCGACTTTATTGGCCTGAGTGGGTTTTGAGATTATTTGAAATTTGATTGCCCCGAAACATTAAAGCAAAGAAACTCAATAAAACCCAAACTCATAATGTTAATTACTCTGTATCCGTGTTTGAAGACGGGGCTGTAATAGTGATTCCACTGACGTGTTTTGAAGGATGATACAACTGTGAAATAGTGAGAAATAATAGTGCTTACCCATGAGTAAAGGCCAGTTTGGATCATTTGTATTGAACACTTTATTTCTAAATGAGATTGTACCTAAATACAAGTGTTTTGTAATCAAATGCCATACAGATGTTTGGAGATGAGCTAACGGGCTAAACGTTGCTGAAGGTTTGCTGTAATGTTTTGCTCTGATGTGATGAAAGCAGTATTAAATGTGGGATGATGTCGCTAATCATCTGTAACATGAAGGAGTGAACTTTTATTTTTGAACTAGAGCCATTTGAAAAGAGGGGGAGGTGTTCTGCATGTTACACCCCCCCCCCCCCCCCCACCACCACCACCACCACCAGCTAACACACTAAATCCCTTTTCATTCATTTCTACCCCCATTTCTGTCGGGGGGGGGGCACTGATTACCTGCTCCAGTGCACTTCATTAGAGGTGTAACATTAGTCTTTTTTCTAACAAATCCAGAGTTTGTGTTTTTCATGTGATCTTTATTTTGACTGTTTGTTACTAACTACCATCAACCTAAACCAATGAAAACATGCGAGCCTTCAGTGTTTGTTTTTTGGCATCATGAAATGTTGTTTTTTATTATAATTTACTGTCATTGCTGTAAAGTTTTTTCTTTCTGGTTTCTGCATGATGAAATTAAATTATTAAATACTCTCAGTTGCTGCATGTTTGATTTCTGGTTTATATGCACACACCAACAATTCATTAATAAATGAATACTGAACTTTTTTTGCACAATAAGTCAGAACAGCCTGTGGAACCACTGAACTACGTTATATTGGGACAGTGCAACAATGCCTAATATTATGAGAGCCAACTGTTTTGCTCAAAGTGTAAATACATCCCTTAAGAAATGACGTAATTACATTATGCGCAGCTATGAAACTCGTATATGACGTAATCTCAACAGGTTTTTGACAGTGCAGTCAAGTCTGTAGCTGTTTTTGATACTTTCCATCACAGTGTCGTGTGCACACTTGAGGTGAGGGAGGATTGTGTTTGGCCTTCTCCCATTGGCTGCTGCGTAATTGAAGGTCTCGGAGGTCGACGGACGTCTGAAGACGCACTGCTCGGTCACTTCGCCGTTATTACCGTGTAGTTTGATATATCGAGCGAGTAGTGTATCTTTGTTGTAGACATTGTCGGGATTAGCTGCAAAACTTCTGTAGAATAAAGCGGACCGGGAGGTACAGGCGGACGTATTTTGCGCTGCACGTTTTCGACCGGACTTTCGGAGGAAAACTCGACGAAAAGGTGTTCAAAACAGCCTGTTTTTTCTGCGGCCTGTGGGTGAGTTACTAACAATAATACGACAACTCTTACGCACCGTATTGTTTGTTACCAGTTGCCTTTGTTAAATTGTTCATGTAAACGTGTGCAAGATATATTTTTTTAGGGCGTTGGCTTTGGGCTAAAAGCTAACTTTACTCACGCGTTCTTGCGTTGGCTATGCGCAGCAGCTCAGTTTAAAGCTAACAAGTGACGTAGTGTGCCGCGACTGAAATGAACTGGTGAGGTAACTTATTATTATATACAGGTGCTGGTCATATAATTAGAATATCATCAAAAAGTTGATTAATTTCACTAATTCCATTCAAAAAGTGAAACTTGTCTATTATATTCCTTCATTACACACAGACTGATATATTTCAAATGTTTATTTCTTTTAATTTTGATGATTATAACTGACAACTAAGGAAAATCCCAAATTCAGTATCTCAGAAAATTAGAATATTGTGAAAAGGTTCAATATTGCAGACACCCGGTGCCACACTCTAACCCTTGTGTTGTCCTCCCGATTGCCATACACTTGTTGTCCTCTGGGGTCAAAAATGACCCCACCTGGGTTGACTGTTTTTAAAGCATATAGTATAAATTGTCAATCAATTCTGTTTTACACCTTTAGTCTTACTTCAGTCCAACACATTACCACACATTTTTACCTTTGTTTTGGAATTTAGGGCCAATAGACCTTGTTTACATAAAAGTATACCCTGTTTTTGAGTGAAAATACAATGAAACAATGAATTATTTTGACTTTATATTATTTTTGACTATTTGACTTATCACAGAGAGGTATATATCAAAGTTTAGTGAGGATGCTGTTCTTGAATCATTTGAATTTTTTTAATGGCAGCAAATAATAACACCTGTTGTCCTCTGGGGTCAAAAATGACCCCGTCTGGTTTGACTGTTTATAAAGTGTAAATTATCACCCAACTCTGTGTTTCAACTTTTTAGTCAACTTTATTCCAACTCATTACTGACATAAAACATGTCAACATTCATTTCCAAAACATTTAACTTTGCAAAACTAACTTTTCAGAAAAAAACAGTCTGAATGTGCCCTCAGATGCATGCAAGGCAGGTTGTAATGGCATGACTTTTGCAGATGTATGCATTGCATTTTTGGCACGTTTGTGTTGTTTTGAGATCACTCTGGCGAGGGCACAATTGGCACCTTCCCCTTTTGCATGGAGGGGCAGCTGGGCGAGGGGGAGCTGCTGCAGAGGTAGAGCTGGAGTAGAGCTGCTGGATAGACATAACCATTCTGGCAGCGGCTGGCGTGCGGGGAATAACCTGTCAAGTCAAGTCAAACTTTATTATAACAAATCACAGTACAAATACAAATAGTTCAAATTGTGAGGTCACTACAGAAGGAAGAGCAACATAAATGTAGCTTAATGCTGACCATGCGTCGCTTGATGTGAGGTATCACCAGTTGTCGCCCAAGCTCCTCCATGAACAGTCTCCTCCTGTTGGACTTCCCCTGATTCCAGGCTGGCTTGATCTCAGACCACAGGACAAATGAGTTGTATGCAGACACGTCGAGAATGTTGAAGAAGACAACGAGGGGCCAACAGGCTGTCTTCCTTTTGCACGTGTACACACTGGTAACCTGAAACAAAAGAAACAAACCAAAAAATATTCAGAAATGTAGGTTTATTTTCCTACATACAAATTCAATGCATTATCCTTTCCATATATAATATTATAAATATTATGAATAATAAATGTGCATTACCTTGTCAAGGTTATCGACACCCCCTTTGTTGTGATTGTAATCTTCGATGATTTTCGGCCTTTTGTCATCCCTGTTGCTCACAGCAGCATCCCGATGCAGAGTGCTCATCAGAAGAACATTTCTCTGTTTTTTGGGGTGATAGGACACCAGAGCATGGGTCTCGGTGAAGGCAAACTTCGATGAGAACAGAGCCCTGTCCGTTTTTGACACCAGTGCAGGGGGAAGCTCAGGCTTATTCCTCCTTACTGTTCCCACCATGTACAGCTTTCTTTTCAGCAGCTGCAGGCCAAGGGCATGTGAAGTGAAGAAGTTGTCACAGGTGATCGTTTTCCCCTGGAGACCTCCTGTCATGTCAAGGACAACTCGCATGCCCTGATTTTTTTCTGACTGCGCACCAGCAGGTTTGCCAGTGTATATTTGCATGTTCCATGCATAGCTGGACCTGGCATCGCATGCTGCCCATATTTTGATCCCATATTTCCCTGGTTTACTCGGGATGTACTGTTTGAATGGACAGCGACCTTTGAAGGGGACCAGGCGCTCATCCACAGTCACATTTGTGCCTGGATTGTACATCAATGGCAGGAGAGACACCCACTTATCCCATACGTCTCGAATGTGAGCAACTTTGTCTCGTGCACGGCGGTCTTCTCTTGTGTCTTTATCATCAAATCGAATCACTCTTGAGATTTTATGAAACATCTTGAGTGTCATGGTAGCACGGAAAATTGCCCTACCAGACTCGGCATGCCATAAACTAGATGTAGCTTCTTTACTGGATCGGTACACGCCAGCGAGAATCAACAAACCCACATATGCCTGCAGGTCCATTCGATCCATCTTTCTCCACTTGTTGCCATACACACGTCGCCCCTCCTTGTTTGTCATGTTCAGCACCACCTCTTCAATAGGCTTGGGCAGAAACAGGTCAAAAGTGGACTTTATGTCATCAATACGAGACCTTGCATATGCGGTTGGACCATGGTGGCTTGTCTCTCTCTCTGCTCTCTCGACTGTCAACATGCGTCGTCTGTCACTGGGAGGGATGGAAGACCAGATCATTTTTTCATCCTTTGACTGGAAATATTCTTCTATCGCAGCTGGGTCCTCTTCCTCAGATTCCTCCTCATCAGTTGATTCTTCCTCTTCATCATGATAATTGCAGTCCTCCACTTCTGACACTTCTTCCATTTCAGCTTCAGATTCCTCCTCATCAGTTGATTCTTCCTCTTCATCATAAGTGCAGTCCTCCACTTCTGACACTTCTTCCATTTCAGCTTCAGATTCCTCCTCATCAGTTGATTCTTCCTCTTCATCATAATAAGTGCAGTTCTCCACTTCTGACACTTCTTCCATTTCAGCTTCAGATTCTACCTCATCATGGTCATCATTTTCCTGCCCTTCTTCGATTTCAGTGGGCGATGTGGGGGCTTCTTCAGAGGAAGTAGTAGCATGTGGTCTGTAGGTTGGATCCATCACCTCATCATTATTTTCCGCCTCTTCTGACCCTGAATCTTCCTCATCAGTTGATTCTTCCTCCTCATTATGTTCAGCATTGTCCTCCTGGTTATTCTTTTCCACATCATAGTTCAAAATTACCTCACAAGCCTCCTGTGCAGTATAGCGCTTCTGCCTCCTCATTGTGCTGCCTGTCTCTCTCTAAAATGTGAAATGCCCCAACACCTGCGAGAAAAGACCTATTTTTTTGTTGTCATAACCATTGCTTGACCCCACACATCAAACATCCAAGATCAAAGATGTTTTGGAAAGCAGTATGGTGTGACAATTTGCCCCATTGAGCCACTTTGTGCTGCGGGGTCTTTTTGACCCCAGAGGACAACAGAAGTTATTCAATTCAATAAATCACCGTTAATTCAATCAAATTACCTCAAATTTATTTTAATCATGAAGAGCATAGTATTGAACGCCCCCCATTTTTTTCAGACCATTTGATGAATAAAAAACATATTTTGACAGCAAAAGATTTCTTCTGGGGTCATTAATGACCCCAGGACAACACAAGGGCTGATCAGCTAATTAACTCAAAACACCTGCAAAGGCCTTTAAATGGTCTCTCAGTCAAGTTCTGTAGGCTACACAATCATGGGGAAGACTGCTGACTTGACAGTTGTCCAAAAGACGACCATTGACACCTTGCACAAGGAGGGCAAGACACAAAAGGTCATTGCAAAAGAGGCTGGCTGTTCACAGAGCTCTGTGTCCAAGCACATTAATAGAGAGGCGAAGGGAAGGAAAAGATGTGGTAGAAAAAAGTGTACAAGCAATAGGGATAACCGCACCCTGGAGAGGATTGTGAAACAAAACTGATTCCAAAATGTTGGGGAGATTCAGAAAGAGTGGACTAAAGCTGGAGTCAGTGCTTCAAGAACCACTACGCACAGACATGGGTTTCAGCTGTCGCATTCCTTGTGTCAAGCCACTCTTGAACAACAGACAGCGTCAGAAGCGTCTCACCTGGGCTAAAGACAAAAAGGACTGGACTGCTGCTGAGTGGTCCAAAGTTATGTTCTCTGATGAAAGTAAATTTTGCATTTCCTTTGGAAATTAGGGTCCCAGAGTCTGGAGGAAGAGAGGAGAGACACACAATCCATGTTGCTTGAGGTCCAGTGTAAAGTTTCCACAGTCAGTGATGGTTTGGGGTGCCATGTCATCTGCTGGTGTTGGTCCACTGTGTTTTCTGAGGTCCAAGGTCAACGCAGCCGTATACCAGGAAGTTTTAGAGCACTTCATGCTTCCTGCTGCTGACCAACTTTATGGAGATGCAGATTTCATTTTCCAACAGGACATGGCACCTGCACACAGTGCCAAAGCAACCAGTACCTGGTTTAAGGACCATGGTATCCCTGTTCGTAATTGGCCAGCAAACTCACCTGACCTTAACCCCATAGAAAATCTATGGGGTATTGTGAAGAGGATGATGCGAAATGCCAGACCCAACAATGCAGAAGAGCTGAAGGCCACTATCAGAGCAACCTGGGCTCTCATAACACCTGAGCAGTGCCACAGACTGATCGACTCCATGCCACGCGCATTGCTGCAGTAATTCAGGCAAAAGGAGCCCCAACTAAGTATTGAGTGCTGTACATGCTCATACTTTTCATGTTCATACTTTTCAGTTGGCCAAGATTTCTAAAAATCCTTTGTTTGTATTAAGTAATATTCTAATTTTCTGAGATACTGAATTTGGGATTTTCCTTAGTTGTCAGTTATAATCATTAAAATTAAAAGAAATAAACATTTGAAATATATCAGTCTGTGTGTAATGAATGAATATAATAGACAAGTTTCACTTTTTGAATGGAATTAGTGAAATAAATCAACTTTTTGATGATATTCTAATTATATGACCAGCACCTGTATAGTATTAACTAACTACCTAACTATTTATATTAACATCGGTCCTATTGTTCCACGTGTTTTAATGGCGATGCCACGTAGGCCCACTTCACAAACGAATGTGAAACTATATGCAGCAATGTGTCACCGCTCCCTTTGTAGGTTTACTTTGACTTTTTATAAAGATTGTGCCGTTTTGAATTCAAAATATAAAGTTATACTCCTGAACTTCATGTAAATATTGGGATTTGACAATAATAAATTGGCATTTATGGGAATGGAAAGTGAAGATGCATTTCATTTTTTTTCGTTGGCTATATTTTCATCCATCTGAGCAGAATTAAATTAACTTTACACATCGGGCGTTGTCGGCATCGATGTTTGGGTTTACAGAAATTATATCCATTTTGTGGACATGACAGTGGTAATTGACGCAAGCGCAGTGGACGGCAGAGTCTACAGTGGTAGTGAGAATAGCGTTGGCTCCATCTTGTGGACAACGAGAGGAATTACAAAAAAATGACAAAATGTGTTTTTGAAATGTGGGGATTTGTTTTGCATTTATGAAAGGATGACTCATGATATATCCCCATATATTATCAAACAGTATTCATAGTTAATATTGTTTTACATTATACTTGTACTTGTACACTATACAACCAATAGCTTCAGTTTAGTTTTGTAACTAAAGCCTGTGCTGTAGTGGCTGGAAATAATGCTTCCAATTGTGTTGAGTTTTTGATATGTGGACATTTGGGTTGATTTGTTTCGCATTTATTTGAGTGTTGTGTCCGCCGTTAATCGAGGCAAGTGCATTTGACTGCAGGCCAGTGGTAGTGAAAATAGCTTTGCCTCCCTCTTGTGGACAACGAGGAACTACAACAACAACAAAATATGTTGAGTTTTGTATGTGGCCATTTGGGGTGATTTGTTTCGCATTTATTTGCGGATGTCTTCTGATACAACCAAATATACTGTCAAGCAGTGTTCATAATTCGTAAAGTGCGACACTATAGTTCCAGCTCCTATTTAATGACTTCCGGTTTTACTGTAAGTGTAGCCTCGTTGGCGCAGTAGGCAGCGCGTCAGTCTCATAATCTGAAGGTCGTGAGTTCGAGCCTCACACGGGGCATCACTTTTGCGAGTTTGAGTCTCACAAGGTGCATGTCTTTTCCTGTTTAGTTAATAAACCGAGGGGAAACACTGAGTCTGCACATCATTATATAGACAACATATTTCTACATTGATTGCTGGTGCTGCTACCACTGTTACCTTTCTTGCCACTGACAACAAAACTGCTACTATTACGATTACTGCCACAACTACTACTAGTAATACTACTTCTACTACCACTGCTCCTGCTGTACCCCGCATTTCAATACAACTATACTACTACGGCTACCGTTACCAATAAGATTACAGATGTTTTTGTTGTACATCACGCCCGGCTAGCTCAGTCGGTAGAGCATGAGACTCTTAATCTCAGGGTCGTGGGTTCGAGCCCCACGTTGGGCGCAGTCTTTTTTCTTTCCTATTATCTTCTGTGCCCTGTGGACCATTCAGAAAACTGTCGAAATACTGCTGTTGTTAGGTCACAGAAAGTAATTTTAGGATGTCCTTAGGCAAGAAGTTAGTTTAAGCATCAAATCTGTGGTCGGTTTATCAAGATTCAGCTGATTTAAAAATCTGCTCCGAAGATTTCTTGTGGCACACCGAATTGTGTGTGTGTGTGTGTGTGTGTGTGTGTGTGTGTGTGTGTGTGTGTGTGTGTGAGAGAGAGCATTGGTGGTTCAGTGGTAGAATTCTCGCCTGCCACGCGGGGCAAGCCGTGTATAGTTGGCATACGCTGACAGCCAATGAAATTGCAGCATTATTAACGCTGTCCAAGGTGCTCAAAATCCACTTTCATATAGCTGGTTTCAGCTCCTGGACGCAGATTCGAGTCTCACTTGGGGCTAAGCTACACATCAATGATAAAGAGCTATTTATAAATCAAGAAATGTTTATCCAACTTTACCTTTTACTGATTATCAATAGATTGTAGTGGCAGATAGATTATCAAGTACTTGACTTATTTATGGCTATTAACCTATTATATAGCAGTTTTCCTAATTATGAACATTTAAATTGCAATCACTTAATTACTTCAATTAAATATTTATTTACTGTTCACTATAATGATTCACTTATTAATGAGACATGTAGACATTAGTGAACAAAACATAATTTATTAAACACAACAGGGACAGTGACTGTTGAACACAGAGCCCATAGTGCAAATACACAACACAAATATGTACAACAAATACAAAAAATAATCCAGTAAAAAATAATCTAATTATTAAAATGTATATACACGCCAAACACTCCCCTTTTCTCTTACTTTCCCTTTTCAACCTCCCATCTCTTTTTTTTCTGTCTCATAAAAAGGAGACCCCTGGAAATTCATTCCAGGTCATCTCCTTCTCCATGCCCTGGTCTTTGTAAAGGGAAAAGTCTTTGCCAGGGCAGTAAATATACTTCACTGTTAGTCCAGGGAACCCCGTATGAATGTGAGGACTGTTTGGGCCCTGCTTCAGCTCCATCTTACAGAATCCGCACTTGCGACCTGTAGGCTGGGATTCAGTCCTCTTCCTCTTCTGCTGTCCTCTCTCCTCCACCCTTTTCCTTGTGGCAGCCAGTTCTAGCTGAAAGAACTTTGTCTCTGCAAAGTCTACAAAGGGCATTCTTGAGTTTGTCAGACCTTCTGCACCATAAGCTTCAAAAACTTTAGTGGAGCAGTAAAAGTATCTGATAGGGCCCTGCTGGTAGAAGAAGTGGATAGATGAACCATCGTTGTCATACCTGGACTTTGGCTGGCCACAAGAAAGACACCTTTTTGTCTGGGCCTTCTTTTTCTTTGACTGTTGTTGTTGTTGCTGCTTCTCCATGATGTTTTGTACTATCTTCTCAATGGAGGCTTGAGTCAGGGTGTGAACAGGTGGAGGTGGGTTAATGACTGCAACGGGCAAGGTCACAACTGGCACACTGGTGGTCTCACTGCCCTCTGTCAGAGACTGCCAGAGTTCCTGCCTCTCTTGCAGTTTTTCTGGGCTGATGTTCAAAGATGAGCTGGTGTTTAACAACTTGCTCAGGTGCTTTACATGCAGTGAGATGTGCAGTTTTGTTGTTGGGTGAAGCATGCTGTTGGGGTCTGTACATGAGTTGTGGACAAGAGCGGCATAGTTCAACGTAGTGTCCACACAGCGAAGAGCTCCAGAAAATGCGGGCTGTCAATGCTCTTTCCAGGCTCCGACTGACTGACGAACACCGGAGAAAGTCTTTCACTCGCAACACGGCACCACAGCGCTGCTGGTGGCCAAATATATATTACATCCGTACTGGTTTAGGACCACCATTGAAAATGAATGGGAAACTGTTTAGGGAGTTTTCGCTAAAGAATTCCCGGGTGCCGCGTGCGAGGCCCGGGTTCGATTCCCGGCCAATGCAACATACCTTTTTCTTTTTGCGAGGGGGAGGATTCTGTTCTTACATGACCTACCTTGAGGTAGTCAAAAAGCTCAGCGGCACGGCGCCAGGGGTGGACGAGGTTTGCCCTGAGATGCTGAAGGCTCTGGACATTGTTGGTCTGTCTTGGCTAGTAGTTCTTCGAGATCGGATTTCACCGCTCACGTGGCCAATGATGTAGAAATCCAAAAGGAGGGAATTAGGATCAGCGGCCTGCTTGATCTGATCCCAAATAGTGCTTTGTTGCTGGACTAATGTGCTTGTCATTGGACACAACAAACACCATGTTCAAGTACAGGGCTATTCATAAGTGTACTTTGTACCAGAATAACCAAGGCCAAAGATCAATGATCAACTTTGGGGTCAGATCATCAGAACTTTGACTGAATGTCTTGGACACCTGGGTGAAGAGAATAGCAGAGCAGACCTCGGGCGTGAAGTATGCATGAACAGGGACACTATCCTCCGCCGGACTTCGGCTGTCCCCCTCCGAGTTCCATCCAAACCTACCAGCAGCAGCCGCACACAAGCGGCTTCCAGGCCAGCATGTGGAGCTGGAGCGAGACTTCCTCCGAGCCTGTGTGGGACTGCAGCGGCCAGGCAGGATGGCGGCACGGGGCAGCGACAGAGTTCGGTTTCCCCTCGGGTCGTGGAAACTATGGACAGAAACGTCCACACGGTGAGTAGCCTATACAGTGTATTAATGGTGATTAAATCCCCCAAAAAACAATCACAAGGGTACTATAGCCAGCTTAAAATGGCTTCTTTCATCCACAGCCAGACAAAATGCTAGTCTTTTAATGATCATATTGAAAACAGGCAACTAATGTATCTGTAAAAATCACATTTGACCATTGTACTTGACCTTTTCTTCCTGAAAGGGCCAACTGTGAGGAATTAATGCATCTACCATCATGACCATATTAGTGATGATTTTTCTAAGACAAACCAATCTTTTAAAACACTGTGGGAAAGTATTAAAGGGATACTCAGGCGATTTAGTGTTAAAAGTGTGCAGTGTCCAAGCCCGAGATGAGATAACCCCGATGACATCAGTATGACACCATCAGGGTTTTTTCTCAGAGTTTTTCTCAGACTTGACAAAGTCCCTTCAGAGCCACAGAAGACACAGTTCACAGCCCTTTATTAGTCATAAAGAAAGCATTGTCACATTATTAAAAATTAAGAGTTGATGTGTTTGTTTGTGTCAGGTCAAAACTTTGGTCGCGAATGGCATCGAGGTGGAAGACAGAGTCACGGAGCCCCCCATAACATGGGAAAAAGGTACCTATCTGTTGGAACACTACAACTATAATCATGATCTTAACCTTTAATAAATATTATCAAACAACAGCAGCATGGTCTGCACCGAGAACAAGCCCAGCTACAGCTGATCTGTCTATAATCCACAGCAGAAAAACAAGAAAGAACCAGAGTATTCCCATTTTTGTGACACTTGTGACCGCGCCTTCAAAAACCAGGAGAAGTACGATGAGCATGTTTCTCAACATGTCAAGGTAGTTTTTCATATCTTTAAAGTCTATAATATAAGTACAGATTGCTTTTTTGTGGCGTTTAATTCATGGAAGTAATCAAGTTCCTCTGACTACCTCCATCAAATCTCTTTCGTAGTGTTCTGTGCCAGACTGCAGCTTCATGGCTCATGAAAAACTAGTCGGCATCCACTGGAAAAACGTAAGTGAAACAACTCGCTGTGTATCTTAAACTTACATTATTTTCCCTTTGTTAATATCAGTCTTTTCTATGTCCTGACTGCAGAACCATGCACCAGGTGCTAAAAGGATCAAGCTGGACACACTGGACGAGATTATGAAATGGAGAGCGGAGAGGTGCAAGTCAGTAATCTAATTCTATTCCCATTCTAATTTATTTTAGCTGGACACACCGGACAAGATTATGAAATGGATAGCAATCAGCAGAAGTCAAAAGCTAACTTTAGGCTACCAACAAACTTCACCATGGTCACATGACTTCACAGCCACCACTAAGCTATAGAACGCTAGTGCTCGTTTTGTCGTCTCATTTAGTCGCTTGTCAGCAACCACCTTTATAAGACACCTTAATGCTTAAGAATTCACGAGTGGTGCATTTACTATTACTAATACTTTTTAATGTCATAGAACAAAGTGTTGCTTGTGTTAACAACAGACCTTCATTCAGGCATCTAACCAAAATTATAAAGTATTGAGAATAGAAGTTGATACCTTCCAAGTCTGGAAAAGTTTGTAAATAGCAGACAGGAAATGTGAAAATGACACCTATTCAACCTCTATATAAATAACTGCAATAACAAATCTTTGGTCATAATTGTTTGTCCGAACCCCAGATAATGTAAGTAGTTTAATTCGACCCAAAAGAGACTATTATAGGGAGGTTGTTTTTATTCTGTTACACATTGATTTGAAAAAAACAAACACTTAAAATCTATCAATATTCTTTTTTCTTGTGTTTCAGACATCCCTATTCAGAGAGCCAAAGACCTTGTGCAAGAAAACCAGGCTCTTCTAAACACAATACCACAAAAGTGTCCGGACAGAGGGCCTTCGAGAGGGCTGGAAACCTCTTCACCGGTTACAGAGGCCCTTCACACTCCTAACGGCGGAAGAGGAAGAGGTTTAAGGGGACGAGGACGAGGAGGCAGGGGAGGAAGGGGCGGTAGAGGAGGACACAAGATACACTGCAGACGCGTCGTCCCACTCTACTCGAGATGGTATTATTATACAAGCATATTTCACAGGATTTTTTTATTTAGATAATAAAAAGATATTTCAATGTAGATTATCTATATAATGCAGCATCTCTATTTTCTTTCATTCTGTTTATTTATCTTATTTTCTGAGGCATGAAAGTGAGACATTTGTCTTTCAAAGGTTGATGTTAATACTTAGAAATTGTTATTTTTCAAGGACTATTGTTTTTGATGTGATGTTAGTTTGACTAACAATATCCAGTTATATTTTTGTGACATGCTTTATACTGAAGAAATACATTTTTTTCTTATGAAATAAATCATATAATCTATTGATCATTTAACAGTTGTGAAAATGTTTGTTTAATTCTATTTTGAGCTTGATTTATGGATATGTTTATGATGTATGTGTTGTTTTTTAGTTGTAAAATGAAAGGAAACCCATGTTAATTCTGTGTATTTATGACTCTTTATTATATCATATGTGCAGTAACACATATTATGAGCAGTGTCGTTGCAACATAAGAATTCGTTGAGTAAAAGCCAGAAGATGAAATTTTAGATTGATGAAAGAAGCGGAAACAAACAATGAAAATAATTAATGAATGAAAACATATCGTTTTTTTGAATAATTATGTCCTGTATTGACACTTACGGTATAAAGAACATTAAATCCCTCCGAAATAAACACGATGCTTTGGTTCTATATAAAGGTTTACTGCTCATTGTCAAACGCTGCACCGCCCGCCGGACTGACCGGGGTTGTAAAACGAGCGCAGCCACGTCCCCTAGAAACCACCTGAGCGTTTCACCTCTCTCAACGTTTGGGTAGCAACAGCCAAGTTGTCTATCGGTATGCGAGTCAGTAAGTTGGTAACATTGGACGATAACATATTATGCAAGCTACGTTAGTGAGAAGAACAATATATACGTGGCGTCTGTAAGTCAGTAGTTATTAGAAAGTCATATCATGGCTGGAATACGCGTTGACCCCCCGCGTGTCGACTTCAACGACGTGAGAGTCGGGACGGTTTACAGGACCAAAGTCACGGTAACAAATGTTGGGAAACGTTCGAAGACAATATTGATGGGGAAGCCTGTGTTAAAGGTAAAGCAACTTCTGAGTTATTATTTCTTTCATTAACTAATAAGGTATACGAAATTATAGAACGAAGATGACTTGACGTTAGCTTAATTAATAGGGATTTGGCGTTGACGCTAGCTTAATTGCTCGGTAACGCTTAGCTAACACCTTGTGCGAGAAGTTAAGCTAACTTTATCTAATTAACTCACTGAGCTAACTAACTTTAATTACGCTAAACATGGACCTTGTTGGTTTGATAAGATACGACCACGTCCAATAATATCAACCAATTCAATAATCTATGTCTATATCTAACGTTATCCATTTATCTATATATCCATATATCTAGTTATCATTAGTCATGGTATTTATCAACAGGGCATGTCCTAGCTAGATTGTGACATTGTGTAAAACAGATAATATTGAAATATGAATTTGTTTAATATCTATTTTACCAGAATAGTACACTCTTTTTCCTCCTTTATAAGAGTTGTCCCTCAATTCCAAAGTGGTTCTTTTTAAACGCGTGATTGATGCCTTCCCCCACCCTTTTCTTCTTCTCTGTTTCTTTTGTCATGCAGTTGTTCAAGTTCACAGCATCCAGCACAGCCATGGTGGTGGCTTCTGGTCTGTCTGTAAGCGGCCTGCTTGAGTTTAATCCGGAGGAAGAGGAGGAGGTCAGAGACCGCCTTCTGATTCATGTAGATGATGTAGAGACCATCAAAATCCCTCTGCTGGGGTAAGCAGGCTACACATATGTTATACGCATATGATATATATACTAACCATATTAAGTACCAGACAAACTGCCATATGTTTTGACGTTTCAACACTCTGACTTTCTTTATATGTTCCTCTAGATTCCCCAGGGCTTGTTCCTTCCTAACAGACTCAGTACTAGACTTTGGGTGTATCGCCGCAAGCAGTCAGGTGATCAGCAAACATCACCGTATAACCAATCAGGGATCAGCACCAGGTAAATTGAGCCTGTCTCTCTTGGCCTGGAGATACTGAAACTGAAGTTGCTCACGTGGCGATGATGACATATTCATTTTCTCATACAAAGACTCCATGACTCATTAAATTAATGTATTATCTGCTCCTGTAAATGACACCTATCACCAGAAAACTCTTCTAAAGCCTGACAATGCAGTTACCTCCGTTGACTTGATCAGAATACGTATTTATGGATATTAAAGTTACTTCTGTTCCCTTATGAAGACATCATATCTCACAGCAAATGCATGAATGAGGGAGTATGTGTGCTCTGTTAACCCATGAACTGACTCAAGTGAAGGTACCTGTCCACTATTTCATATATTAAGATACTGCAGATCTTATTCACTAAACTCCCTCTGTGTTAATACTCATGTATTTGTGTGTGTGCATTTAAGGCGTGTTCCAGGTGCAGTACAATGGAGACCCCTCAGTTAGAATCTCACCCTGCAGTGGAGTCGTAGCAGCTGGTGCCACCCAGCGGCTGAATGTGGAACTGTGCACGGACAGACCCAGGCAGATTGATGAGAAGGCTCTGTAAGAAAGACTTTACAACACAGATAGCATGTATTGAAGGGATTGGACACTTAATGCTCAGCCACATATTTTAGATTTTTTACAGAAGTTTACATTTTTTTTGTTCTACCTTTTGTCCCAGGCTGAAGCTCCAGAATCGCTCTGCTGTGCTCAGTATAAAGGCTGAGGTGGTGGACCAGCACCTTGAGGTTTTTGACGAGCAGGTAATTCAGTGGTCCAAGTGGAATTCATAGAGTACTTAAGCTTGGACGGTACCAGAGATTAGTCTCTTTGGTCTGACTGACAGCTGAGCTGGGAATTATGGCACCTAAGTGTTTTGGGTTTAGTCTTCTTCAAACTACAAAAGCAGTTAATAGCCACATGATTTTATTCAACTGCCGGTCTGCTTCTACCCTCTGTATACCATTCTGTACTGTCGAGTTGTGTGCAGCGTAACATGGGAGGTAACAGCGAGTGAGTTAATGTTATAGATGTGAACGTAGGAGAGCAGTGTATATACAGTGTAGGCTATTTGTCGGTGGATAAATGCTATAACAAAACTCTGTGCTATTTTACAGGGGGCTCCACTCTCCCATCTGTTGTTTGGACCTGTATACTTCGGGACGTCCAGCGTGGAAAACGTGGTTCTGAGAAACAATTCACCCCGGGCATGTGACTGGGTTTGCCTGCTCCAGGATACTGCGGCTGGGACCGAGGCGGTGAGTGATGCCCTCAGAGAAAGTAGCTGTAGCTGGTTTGGAGGCCAGTTGTAATGAACTGAGTACATAACAAGGCTTTGACTGTGATCGCTGTGTAGGGAGTAGATCTTCTGAAGGGCACTGACGGGGCTCTGCTGGAGAGCTGCAGCCCAGTCAACCACGACGTCTCTCAGGTCTTGGTGTGCGTCCCCAGACAGGGTCGACTGGGACCGTATGATAAAACCAGTGTGGGACTGTGCTTCAGCCCCATGAGCAAGAGGTAAATTGTGGTGGAAAACCAAAAAATATATGCTAAGGAGTATGACATAACCGTAACATTTTATACTGCTACATAGAAATGTCAATGTACTAATGTTTTATAAAAAAGTTATGCATAAAATGTCCTTTAAAGTGACGAGAGAAAGCGCGATCACTCCACCAGACGGCAACACTACTGTCTCTACCTGCTGTTTGAGTCGGTGGAAAGCAGATGTGGCTTCACTCACCATAAGGGTACTCCAGACAAACACACATTCTCATGTCGCATTGCATATTATAATCCAATACAATCCATCACAGGTGCTCAGAGTACTGTTTCGAGCCAGACATTCAGGTCATGTAAATTAAGTCATTGCGTAGTTACCTGATGATTCAGTATAGCTGACATTAATTATAAATAAGTACAATATGTGAGGGATATTTTGATCAAACCAGTGTTTTTCTTTCCTCTTTAGGTAACAGCAGTGTGGAGCTGGCAGTGACAGGCTCTGGACTGCCTGTGTCTCTGGTGCCTCGTCCCTCTCGAACGTTCGATTTCCTCACCTGTGTGACAGGTCAACGCGTGGACCTGCTGTGCCTGCTGCAGAACCTCTGCCCTCTACTTCCTGTCAAATTCCGCTTCCGCAAAGCAGCGCATTTCACCACCAACCCCTCCACTGGCACAATTGGCCCCGGGCAATGCCAGGTAAGGATGGGGATTGATTGATTGATTGATTTTTATTCATAAATCTAAGCGGAGGAGCAAATGTGGGAACTTTTGTCTCTCTGTTGCATTCCTCAGGATGTAGTTTTGTCTTTCACTGCGGGGCAGCAAGGGCGCTTCCAGGTGTGTCAGAAGCTAGATGTCTTAGGTGATACTGTTCAGAGGACCAGTAACACCGCTGAAGATGTTACTGGAATTGAGCTTCACTGCTTCTACACCATCACTCTTAACCTGTCTGCTGTGTGCTGCAGTGAGACCACACACCCCGTGCCTAAACGGAATCCTGGTGAATATTGAAGGATAAATCCCACGAAAAGACCAAAACCAACAACGTGTCTGTCTCTCAATACTTTGCTCAGAAATGTCCTAAAAGCAGACAGGAGAAAATTGAAATAATAATCAAGATTTGGTGTCTATGAAATGCATCATCAGACTTTAGATGATCTTGACACACATATCTGTCCTCTCCAGCAGTGACCTGTCCGACCGGACCCCTGCCTCTCGTCCGGTACAGCGATCTGTCTCGCTGCCGCGGGATGGCGTTTGCCGCCGTCCTCTGCGCTGACCAAACGCGACTCCACGAACATCGCGGGCAGAGGAGTCAGAGGACGGAGGGGGAGGAGTTCTTGGCTTTTCCTAATGACCGCGCCACGAGCATCAGGCCTGCCGCCGCACACACACAGTACAGGTAGAGGTTAAAGAAGCACACTCGCTCTATATCGTCAACCAAAATGGGTTTGGGCTAAGTGCAACAGGAAATTGTAATTTTTATTGTTGTTAAAATGATCCCAGTTTAAAAATTCCACTGTTACTGAAGGATTCCTCCCTTTATCTTGTTCAGGACCATCTTCACCGGTGTACACCGCTATCGCTATGTGGACACCAGCTATGCTTTCACTGAGGAAGAAGAGGGGCAGAGACAGAGGGATCGACAGATTTACGCAGATTTCATCGAACAGCTCAGAAGAACTCGCCTGCAGAAGATCAGTGAGAGGTAGGCTGTCTCGTGAATTTTCTGATTGCTGACCATCTCAAGCTTTTCTATCAGAACGTTGTTTTTGGTTGTTAGACTGCAGGAAAAAGTGGAGGACAACGACGTGGATATCGGGATTGTTCCTTCTCACGGGCTCGTTCCACCTACACTCCGCATCAGTGACCTGGAGAGCAGTAAGATCTCAGAGACAAAACCGAACTACAGCTCTGCTTCTCCAGCAGCCAGACGTAGCTGCCCCGAAGACAGGACATCCATCAACCGGCAGCTTAACAGTCAGGTCAGATCAGATGTGCTCAAGATAAGTTAACTATTACACTGAGTGGAATTTCAATGCAGAATTCAGGGGGAAAGTTTTCTTCTTAAGCTGTCTCAATCTCTTGCATTCTCTACAGGTAATGAGTGCAGTTCCCTCTACCAGCCAGGAGGTGGCAGACTGCAACAGGGCTCTGACAGCTCAGGAGCTCTACCAAGTTGTCATAGGTTAGAGACTCAATTCAGAAGTGCCACAGTCTGGGTTTCTATTCTAATAACAGTGTGTGTACAATCTGTACAATAGGTAGTAGTGTGTTTTTGTGTGTTGAAAGTGGTAAATAAAATGTCACTACTTCCTCATCAGGTCCGTTGTTAGTGGACTTCGGCGATGTGTGTGTGCAGTCGGTGTGTGTTCAGAAGCTGGAGCTGATCAATCATCTATCAGTGTTCGTCTGGGTGCAGCTGGAGGTGGACTGCCCGGAGCTACAGGGCTCCTCACCCCTCTCCCACGTCCTGCCACCTCGCTCCCTCAACACCCTGCTGCTGACATTTCAGAGCAGCAAAATGGGTCACTTCTACAGGTTGGTGGAGGAAGCAGCAGCACACACTTTTATTCCATGTAAATCAATTATTGCAGTTCTAGTGGAAATATAAACACACTTCTTTCCCCCCAGATCTGTATCCTTCTCTGTGAACCAGCAACACCCTGGTCAGATTCTGGTCCAGGCCCAGGTCGTCCCCTTGGCCCTGGAGCTGTCCACCGACCTGCTGGTGCTCCGCCCCACCCACACATGGCTCGCCCAATCAGGATACAGGAGCTCGGTTACCCTTCGGAACCAGCGTAACCGCGCTGCAGAATTCACATGGAGGCCGGTAGTCACAGAGAGCGGCCTCCTCTTCACCATTCGACCAGCTACAGGTGCTAAGAGTGCAGCTTGACTTTAGTGTCCCAGGGTGGGAGTTTACAAAGCCTTAATATCAGGAATGTGACCATGCATCATCTCCCTCCCTGTTGTGTTTCTCTTTAAGGAGCTTTATTGTGAATGATTGTTTGAATTAGGGCTAATACAACAAATGTACCCCCTACCTCGCCAGGTACAGTGGAGCCGTACAGGGAATTGGACTGCGAGGTAGTGTGGCATCCCTCCTTCACCTCCCCTTCTGAGGGAGAGTTCGACCTCTGTGTTCATGAGGGCAACACACAACGCCTGCACTGTGTTGCTAAGGTCGGCCCCTAAAATAGGAACGATGACTTTGTATTAACAACTTTTTGCCTTGACCAGTTGAGTATGAGTGGTGGTATGTGGGATTTGGGTCATAACTCAACTGCGTGCCAGCTATATCTTCAGCAACTACTATTACTCTTTGCCTCGTTACAAATCTTCTTAATCTTGCTCTCAATGTTCACCAGATTGATGCCTTTAACTTTAAAATGTAGCCTAAAAATTGAGTGTGAAGTCTTCACAAGTTTTTGTGGTATCAAAACATCCATAGAAACTTTTCAATTCCCTCCTGCAACGTTGGTAATAACCCAGCTCCTAAACAACTATCTGGGATGTCACCTTGAGATGACCTCAAGACAGCTGTGATTAGGGTAGTTGGCAAAAAGATTTCAAAAATACAAATTATCTTCTTTTTTTTCTCTCCTTTTTAACAATGTTCAACAATCATACGAACACAAATCCATCTGAGAGGCAGATATTGATTTCTCCTCTGACAGCAGCCTCAGTGGACCAGAACACAATCAAGCAAAGTGTCTGAAGAAAGGCTTGTGATTGTCATGCGAAAACGGTCCCTGTACTGTTATCATCACTCCTCTCTTCAAAGAGTCGTACAAATGCCACGGATACATGTGCTCCGGGTGCTGTCAAAAGCCCTTCAGTAAAACGAGAGAAATCACTGACTGGAGTAGAATTAGACAAGGCAGCGTGAGGGAGAGTGGGTGGAC
Organism: Anarrhichthys ocellatus; assembly: GCF_004355925.1. Taxonomy (NCBI): domain Eukaryota; kingdom Metazoa; phylum Chordata; class Actinopteri; order Perciformes; family Anarhichadidae; genus Anarrhichthys; species Anarrhichthys ocellatus. The sequence continues at coordinate 4,321,846 of NW_022280042.1, forward strand.
TACACATGTCAATAACAACACAATGGAATGAATACTGCAGAGCAATGGATTTTCCGTTTTCCTCTCTGTCCTCTCAGGTCGGGTCCACCAGCGTCCAGCTGGCAGAGAAAAAAGTCATGTTTGGATCGGTGCCTCTCAACATGCCCTCTATCAGAACTGCAGTCTTACACAACACCGGAAAGAACCACGCCTACTATCAGGTGCCTACACAGGAACGCTACTTGTGTTTTTGCATAGATACTTACCCAAGAAGAAAAAAGTAGCCAGACTGTCTCTCTCCGTCTCTCGTTGATGCAGGTGCTAGATGTTTCTCCTCTGCCAGGCTTGGTGGTGAGTCCACCTGAGGGCGTGGTGCCGACTGGGGGGCAGGCCGCACTCCAGATCCACTTCATTCCCGACTCTGTCATCAAGTTTGACACTACAGTAAAGGTGGGCGAGAGGTGGAAAGAGGCGGGAGGAGAGAGAGGGCTCGTAGTTTACTTATTTTGGCGATTTGTCCGAGTATGTGTGTCAGCGATAAAGAGAGGATGTGTGTGTGTGTGTTACAGACAGCTCTGAGGAACATGAAGTCCTTGGAGCTCAGAGTGGGCGGATCAGTGGAGCCTCCAAATGTAGACATCAGTGTGGTGAGTTTTCAGCGAAGCAGCTCAAAATCTAAAACGTAAACAAAAAGCCTGACAATGCCTGCTGCAGTGTTCCAGTACCTCTGAAGAAACAGCAGGTTGAAAAGGGATTTAAAGTCAATCACGTATCTGTTTAGTTTTTTTTTTGTTTGAATTATTTATTATTATATCATTATTTTTAAACCTGCCTTGCCTGACTTGAAGATCTGTCATCTCAACCTTTTTCCTTTATAACAAGCACCATAATAGGAATAAGCTTTTTTATGTTTTTATCTTTGACTATTCAATTGTACATCAGGACTGACTGATTGCAGTCTTGCATTTTCCTTTAATAATGTCAAATGAATCAATCTGTATTATTCTCTATGTCGCAATTACAATCAATATAACAAGCAGTTTGTTCATCATACTGATTGCACACACAAAGGATGCCTTTATAGATGATGATGATCAAACTAATGAAAATGATTACTTTTCGACAAAGGATAAGGTTTACCAACAGAAATGAATACGTCATTGTGAATATTGAAGGTTTGTAGGTGTGGAGCACGAAAGCAGTTCTTTTTATTTACCAGATGTGTCGTCCAGAAGCCATTAAACTCAAATTCAGAGTCGGTAGAAGTACTGATGCAGCATTATAATCTTTTTTCGTGACCTAAAGTTTTTCCAGTTGCTCTAACAACCCTAGCCATCTTGTTTTTATTTCCCACAGCTGGGTTACTGCACCAGATTGAGAGGCTAAACACACAGATGCTCTCTATCAGGCTGACACACACTTTGTTTAGTAAGAAAGTAGACTTTATTTCTTACATGTGGTACCAACAATGTCTGTAGAGTTCAGCGTATGTCGATAGAGACACTTGTTACGTTTGTTTAGTAGCTCAGGAATCCTGGATGTGTGCACTGTGTGTCTTTGTGCACCGGCCTTGCAGACAGGCACTTAGCTGTGAATACCAGCTTCATGAAGGGGACAACATAAACTGTTGTTGTTGTAGTCGGGGCTGCCACAGAGATGTTCACTTCTATGCTCCTCTTTGAAGCCGTGTTCTTGTAGGTTACATTTGTGTGTGAAGTCCTTTGTCGTGATCTTTACAGGGTTGTTTTGTGACTGATGCAGTGTTTAATAAGCGATGCTTTGGGCCCTTTCACTCTCTGTCAGTTGCCCCATTTTGCTTTAAAGAAAACATATTGTATCATGGTTATGGATTTTCAGCTGATGAAATAATTCTCTTATTTTGTGTATTTCACACCCTTCACATTAAAGCATACATTTCTTGATCAATTGACTGACACAAATGCACCATGAGAGGAAAATATGATAAAAAGAAAGAGAGAAGAACAAATAATTTATATTATTCAAAAGGTAATGTATTCCTGAAGGGTGCCATTGACAAAAATGAATGGCTTTATTTCTGATACATAAAAATGATTATTATGCAAATATATCTTCCCATTTACACCTCCTGTAGTCTTGTTAGATTTATCAATATCATTATAAGACGTCATTAATGTTGGAGTGTAATGCCTCCATGAAAAGCTCTATTACTTGTTATATCCCACGAGCACATTCAAGCACATATTACAGTTTTGAATTTGCGGTGATGGATCCTGGGGCGCTCTAGTCTGAGATGGACTCCTGGAACATGGTTTTTATAATTACTAATCTCCACATAGGTGATAATAGCTTGTCTCATGGACGTGGAAAGTCAAAGAACAGGGGAAAAGTGACGATGTGAGAAGGAAGAAGAGACAATAGTCTTCGTGTTGAGGATGTATGTGTGTGTGCCATTTAGAAACAGCAGGCGTTGCACCTTTGAAAGAAATGAAGTGAAAGATATAATGCTTTTGTACGGCTCCAAAATGACTCTTTGATTTGTATTTGCTGTAGCTGTTGAGGTGCTACAACAGAGTTTGCTTGACGGGGCACGCTTCTTAAGTTGCTCAAACTAAATAGATGAAAGGAATACAGACGCTTTTTCAGCGACTTTATTTGTTGTCTACTCTGCTGAAATGATACAATATTTGGATAAAAGAAATGTCTTGTCAAGACAACTGGAATGGGATTGATTGATTTCATTCATCCCCGGCCTTATAATACATGCAACGTGTCCTGGTTTTGAGATATCCACCTTCCAGATGACTACTACTCTCTTATCTACTTGTGTTCATTTCTCCCTCCCTCTGTCAAGGCCCGTTTCCAGTTTCTCGGGGTCCATGCTGGCTCTCAGCGAGCGATACCGTTCGCTCTGACAAACCACTCGTCAGCCGCAGCCCAGATTACCTTCGACCTGGCAGAATACTCCGACTTCTCTTTGCACCTCCCTCAGCCCTCACAGTTGTACTGTGTGGTGATAGGTGGGTACTAGTCCCGAGAAGAAATGAATAAGGATGTAGTGTTATCGTATGACTGTCTTTGTGGGCTGTGACTAGAATGTAAGACTGGAATATGCATTTTTGCAAGTAGAGAAGGAGCCGGGCGTGAGTGTCGTGGAAGTCAGAGGCCACCAGACTGTGGACTGTTCCCTTGTCTTCTCCCCCACCCAGGTGAGATCCAGACCAAGCATTTCACAGTAGACCCGATTTCAGCCTAGTCAAAAAGCAAACGGTCAATACCAGATCTTGCTCCCTCTCAGCTTAAAGCTTTAAAATGTCTGTAAAAGTGATTAACATTTGAATAAAGTAGAGATGACCAGTAAACGAAATGTCTTCGTGCAGGCAGTCGGCTATGATTTCCACCTGCCAATGATGGTCAACGGAGCGCGATGGGCCACTGCTTCTCCGTCCCCTCTCTCCACCTCCTGCTCCGTCTCCTCCTCGCTGCCAGCCGGCAGCAGGAAGCGTGTCGTCAAACCTGTTCCATGGTCTGTCGCCATGGCGACGCAATGGCCTCAGCGCGTACAGGCCACAGGTGCGCTCGTAAATGTGGAGTTAAGAGTTTGTGTGCTCATGTGTTAGTGAAGGATATCGATATTTGAAAGACTAACTGTCTCCTGCTGGAATGAAACCTATATCAGGGATGATATGTGTCTCCATTGTTTGTGTACAGATTACATGTCACACGTAGCACTATGGGTTCACGGAGCAAAATGGAATGTTTTTCTGTCCCTTTAGTGCTGTGCGCCCCCCTGGAAATGTCCCCCTCTAGCCTAGAGTTCAATGTGGAACCCCAGGCACCACAGTCTCATGCTTACACCAAGGTATCTTCCTTCTGTTCTTAAAAGATTTCACTCAACTTCTTACTGGACTGCATTTTCATTTCTACCTGTCTTTGCAGCTTGTACTGAATTTCTAATCACCACCGTCTGTTCTTTTAGTCCCATTCTGCCTCTCACTCCTCTCTCCCTCCGCAGACAGTGGAGCTGAAAGCGGTGTGTGAGGAGAGCGTGTTTTGGCGCAAGGGCGTCAGGCAACATGCGAACTGGTGGTTTGGCTGCAGAGGAAATGCAGTAGCCGAGTACAGAAGAGAGGGGGAGCTATGTGTGGTGTCTCCATCATCAGGCAGTCTGGGGCCGGGCCAGTCCATCTACTTGACGGTCAGCATCAGCGCTGAGGCTGTCACAATGGGTGAGACAGACACTATAGAGTGTAACATCCCTCAAAATAATACTTCACATGGAGCAAAACGAAGATAATTTAAATTAAAATGATACTTCCTGGGGCCTTAAATAAATAATAGCATTACATTTTATTCTCCTAGGCTCTGGCAGAGTGACCAAACTGTCCCTCCCTCTCTACCTGGAAGACGAGGGAGGACAGGGGATGGGAGGAGAGGAGGTGCATGAACCTTACAGAGAGCTGTCCATCACCATCCAGCCTCCCTGTATCACCATCCACCCCCCTCAGATCCTCCTCACGCCAGTACCCCTGGAAGGCATCGCAACCGCCACACTCACCCTGCTGGCTATTGGATATCCTCGGTTTGTTTATACACACACACACACACACACACACACACACACACACACACACACACACACAACCCAGGCCAAAAAAGGTTCCAGTAACTGTTATGTTTCATGAATGCCTCCCTTTTGATTATTTGGATCATGGCACATGGACAGCTGCTTTGCGATCACAGTTGTGGTTGTCATCTTTCTGGATGAGCGGAGCCGTAACATTGATGGATCTTTATTGTATTTACATTTTGTTTAGCTTGTGGCAATTTACCAGCTGCGTTGAGCCTTTGGAACTGAACAAACACAGAGGAAACACCGCCACACACACATAAACTGACTACATTATTCATTTCAGTAGGATTTTCATCAGTCAAACCAGGGTTGCACTCATGTTAGATTTTGCTTACATTGCGAGCTAACTCGCTAATCCACACTCCTCCGGGGTTTACGTTGTTGGTCAGATTTCTGAGTGGGAAGCAATCTGGTTGCAATCTGACAGTCCTGGCAGCGTTTTCTGACCCAAAACTGAGGAACACAGTGCAGCTCCTCAAATAATCATATCTAGGGCACCGTTTACGCGCTACAATATCTACATAAAAGTATTTTTTTTGAGGACTACCCTGTACCCACAAGCCATATTGAGAAGGTTGCGTATTGCATAGGAGCAGAGAGTTTAATGTTGTATTCGTTGGAGATGTCCTTCCGCTATATATCCACTGTATGTCCAACTTTGCAGTGGAACCACGGTATCAGCTGAAGTGGACGAGGTGGAACTGGAGGATGGGGTGAAGATTCGGCCCGTTTCCATCATCTTCCCAGAGGGTAACAACCTTCCTGCCCAACACCAGGATCAGGTACAGACCTGTACTCAGACCAGTTTACTGAGGACCATCTGACCAAAAGCGGATGTTGTTCTTGTTACTTGCCTCAGTGCGGAGTTTATTTAGGGTATCAGAGACGTTTCCTCCTAAAAAGTCACACCCCTACAACTTATACCAGTGAACGTAATTCATCCTTTCAAGGTATTCAGTCGTGAATGACAGAGCAAATTAACATACCGCTCTAAATGTAATTGGTTTCACTCACAGAGTCACTTTCTTAAGAGCATATTGATTAAAGTCCAACACTTTTATGCCTCCATCGCAGCTGTATTTATCTGTACTTTTCTTGTTTTCCCCAAACTCTTGCTTAATTTCATTCGGATGTTTACAGTATATCCACACAGGTTCCGTCATGTCGGTATAAATTCCACTCACAGTCCAGGCTGATGTCTCCCCAGTCAGTTTTTGAAGATCTTGCAGCAGCTTGAGCGAAACCCAATTTTGCGCCTGCTTGCACTTAAACAGAAATACTATCAAGATCTGTGGAATTCATCCCTCTCTATCTGCAACCATAGAGACATCCAGTAGGCATTCAGAACCAGGAGGCCAATGTGACCTCTCTAGCCTGCAGCGTGTCCTTCTGCTCCGCCATCCCTCTGTCCCTCTGCACAGCCATCACCTTCACCGACCACCTCCACAACAAGTAACCGCTTATTGTAAAACTTAATCCCTAACATTTCTTTTTCTTGTCTTAGTCTTTTTGCCTACTCTCTTCCTTCATGTTGCTCACAAAGCATCCTCAAAACAGTTCAAATCCCTTTCTTATTATGCTGATTCCTCTTCTTCTGTTGACAATAACCCATACATTTAAAGTTGATTTAATCTACTAACTTGACTTTTTTTCTCTTTGTCTCTTCCGCCAGGTTTAAGGTGACGTTGTGTGCTATCGCTGACAACTGCGTGTTGACAGTGTGGCCCTACATGGCCCAGCACCGCTCCGAGCTACAGATAGTTCTCAAGACTGGTACTGGCCCCAACACACATCCATGACACAATTTAATTCTGTAGACTGAAGGACCAGACCTCATGAAAGTTTAGGAAAACCTGATGGGTATTGGTCCAATGGCAGTATCTGGTGAACTGTCAGTGAGTGCGAAAAGCTGTAAAGGAAATCGTTCTTGCCACATGAATAGTTTCAAGTGCCACCTAATAGCTGCAAAATCCAAATGGTGTAATCATCAAGCTTGTCCAAATCGAGTGAACTTTGTTTTAGCCTAGTTTCTCATCGTATCAATCAAAAGGTCCTACAGACTGGCAGCGTCTTAGGCTGACTACTACTAACACCTATTCATGACAACTTAAGTTAGCATCTATGATTGTTCATGCAACATTTCTCTCCTTTCATCTGATTGGTTTATATGTCACTGACGTTTAGGGGCCACAGATATTGAGGCGATCCTGCAGCGCCATCACACACCAAGTCTTGCCTCCGGTCCGACTTCATCCTCCTCCTCCTCATTGTTTGATCGCAACAGCTCAACAAGCAAGAACTCGACGGCATCAGGTCGGAAAATGAAATGTACTTCTGTAATTGTATTTTATTTGTAATTGTCTGAGTGCATTTCCTTTTTGCAAACGTGAGTTTTTATGTAGAGCGCTGTGTGTGTATCTGCCCTCGTCAGACTCCTTTCCAGACAGTGACAGCTCGAGCGGTCAGGCCAGCAGGAATACGGAAGGACTATATTACCAGAATGTATTAATGGCCGCGGAGAGGTGGTTTAGCTTCTTTGGGTGGCCGAGTGGACCACACCCCATCTCTGTGCCACACACACTCAGAAGGTATACCCAACAGTTGAGTTCAGGATCCGCATTTGGAGACTTCTTCTTTTATAATGGTGCCTCTTCTCTCCATCCAGAGTTGCGTCCAAAGTTCAAACGAATCATTCCAGTGGACGGACTTATCAAGTCACTCAAAATAATGACTCCAGGTGTGTATATGAAGCCGTCTCAAATGAGTCCTCCTCATGCTGACGTAGCTAACATGACAAGATTACATAGTAATGTTTAAATCTGGTCAACGACCGTGATGAAACTAGGTCATTGAAAGCGGGTTCTGCCTCCTGAATACTGCTTTTATACAGAGATCTCAAGAACAAACGGGAGCTCTCATGTGCAAATGATCTGTTTTATACAACAAGTCTGCTTTCAAATGGCAGTGGGCAGTCCACTCTGGTCATTATTGATTATTTAGAGGGTTAAAATGGATAAATAGTAAATGATACTGGAGTTGAAGCTCTGGTGGGATTTCATTTCATATCCGTGGGCATTGATCTGGCTCCAGATTAGAGGCTGATCAGACCTACATCCCCGTTTTACACAGAGGCTACGTACAAACCAAGGAAAACATATCTTTGTGCATGTGATTAACTGCTTATAGTCTAAACAACTGTTAAATACTCTATGAAATGGCACTGATTTTGTGGCTTGCAGACAGCAGACAAGTGGTATTGGTGTCATATCTGACCCGTTTTCAGTTTATCCTCACATATATAACTCAACACACTTTGTCCACGATACGTACAAGACAGGCGGACAGGGAGGAAACTCCCTTTCAAAATCCCCCATAGGTCGACCTGTACTCCAGATTGCAAGGGACATAACTATTGTATCGTTGTGTCCAGGTCTGTAGTGGACATGCTTCACCACCTGACTGGCAAACAGATTCCTGGTATTCCTCGGAGTCAGACACTTTCCTCTGATATAAACCAGCGCACCGATCAGCTGCTGCAGCAGCATGAAGCTATGCTGACTTTTCTCCGGTAGGCCTTACACGGATAAATACCATGCTACAATGCTGCTCTCACTGTTTTGATTGACTCCTGATTAAGGCTCCTTTCAGATGTGCATTTGATTACGCACATGTGACGGCAAAGTTACATGTTAGTCTTGTGTTTCAGTCACAACAGTATTGTCACAAGGTCAGACCTAGAAACACTTCTGTAACTGCAATTCCGTTACTTCAACAGATGTTACATTTTCTATGTCTGAAAAGGGTTAAAGGGACATTTTGGAAACTTTTGGGGGCTGCCGTCAATTGTCTCCATTTCATTGTATTGTGTGTTCAGGGTGCAGGGAGCATGCCTTTGTCACATCCGACCGCAGTACTTGCTTGACATGCAGGAGTACGAACACTGGTGCTCCCTCCTGCAGGTACGGATACCCATCCTAGACCTACACCATAAAATTGCATGTCCTCTAAATCTATTTTCGGAGAAGGAAAACAATTGCTTTAGTAATGCCTTTTTGATAACATTTAAAAAAAAAAAAAAACTCTCCTCTCTCTTTCACTCACACACAACATATTTAGAGCTTATTGTGCCATATTCATACATGTGTGTTTCTCTCAGTCAAATAAGGAAGAACTTGGTCTGGACTACAGCAGTGTTGACTTCGAGTCTCTGAGCAAGCGATCCTGGACTGACGTCCTGCTGCAAATATACAAGGTGAAAAACTTTCTGGCACTCTCTGTCTGACTCGATCCACTCTCCATCTTGTCAGATTATATGTACTCTTGTAAATCACTTCATGTTTTAAGTTATTCTGGGATCTTGCTGAAGTGTACCATAGCTCAGTTTTTCTTTAAAAAACTTTTTTGTCACTTTTTTTTCCCCTTAAGCTTTCTCTCTATTTATGTCTGTCCCTCCCTTAAATATCTGATTGTTATTGATTGACTGATTGTTGCCGGTCGAATAATTGTTAAATCAAAGGTTGACTGTAAAGTAGAGTTGTGCTGAAGAACGTCAGTCCCATCCTGATTCATGCACGTGTTGAAAATGGATCTGCGTTTGCTCAGGTGCTGGTGTTGTGCCGCGTGTCAGAGAGCGGTTTGAACACTCTGAAACGCGACGGCGTAGATGGAGTCCTCCCCGTCGGGTCACAGCCACGGGCCAGTAACATCTATTCATCCTGCGAGCTCCGGTTGCTCTTATGGCTCAACGTGCACTACCAGAGCATGAGGAAGACTATGTTGGGAACAGGTAGGACACACAACCACTTTTTTTTAAAGATTCAAAGTTAAGTGAAAAATGCTGATTAACAGGCCATTTCTGCATGGTAATGTTTCACAGGCGGTGTCCCATCAGCACGCTGGATAGTGGATTTTGACCTGGACTTGACAGATGGACTGGTGCTCACTGCTCTGCTTGCTGCCCACTGCCGTCACCTGGTCAGTGCGTGTGTGCATGTGTCTGTTCATTTTGTGCCGACCCTCCTCAGTGGGTGAGTCAATGAGGGATAGTGCTTAACGTCTTTAAGTGGCGCTGTGATTGATGGGATGAGGACGCAATTAATCCTGAATATGATTAGGGGAGCCTCTTATCATGCTAAGCACCATTTTTTTTGTGTGTGTGTGTGTGTGTGTGTGTGTGTGTGTGGAGTTACAGATAAATGTTTTTTATTCCCTCTAACCTGCTGTGTTGCTGTTTAGATCTGCAGCCACTTCCACAGGATGTACTCCACAACCAACAGCCTGGATCAGATAATGCACAACAACATTATAGTGGCCCAGGCCTTAACTGCACTGTGTCTCAACCTAGACGTACAGGTAAATACCAGATGTTTCTTATGCCAAGATCACCAGTCAAACTGGGCTTATTTCAGTAAATCAGGCTTATTTTCAGAAAAAGGAGGTCAGGACCTCAGTTACCTTGGAACCTACGTTACCCACAGTGCAGCTGGATGGCTGACAGTTCAGTTTGAGGATTTGGGTGTGTTATGCTAGTAGCTGCTAATGTAGCCGGGAACCTCAAGTAGAGAAGAATCAAACACTTTTTTAATTTTCAAATTAGTCTTCAGCTGCAACTGATGCTGATCACCATCACTATACAAACACTTTTAGACAACCAGTCTTAAGACATACGAGACTTAAAAGTTGTTTAATGTCGTGTTGCATCTTGTACATGATGATATCATGATGTCAGAGGTTAGGCGGCACTTCCTTCGTGTGTCCCTGTGTCTTGAGTGTGTGTGCTGCATTCAGCCCACAGACTTGTCGGACCCCAATCCAGTGCAGATGTTAATCCTGTGCGTTCACCTGTATGAGCGGCTGCCGCAGTACCTGCCGCTGCGCACTATCACTCTGTCAGGAGGTCTGCACAGCACTTTCAGCAAACAGGTAGCACACACACATCTTTGATCTCAGAAGACACCTAAATATAAATGTTACTAAATGAGCACTGCAAGACTGAAAATGGCTTGGATAATAAGCTCCAGGACAGATAGTGACACACACACAGACACGTTAACAGGATTATAGACACACACATATATTAATAGGATTATAGACAAAGCCCTACACACACTAACAGGATTACAAACACAGACAAATATACATTTGGGTAATGATCCACGTTGTCAGGTTAAGCCACATTACAAGCCTGACAAAAATAGATGTCAGTTTCTCGGTGCCGAGGAAGATGGATTTCATTGTTGTATTGTTTCCTGTCTGTATATACAAACACTTGGCTATTTGCCATGTGTTTCTGTGTTTCTTTGTGCTGCAGGTGCGTCTGGAAAACCCGTCCTCTAAGCCAATCAAATACCAGGTTCTTCTTTTAGGAGAGGATGCCCGTCTCTTCTCCCTCCCTGGTGGATCGGCTGTCACTATTCCTCCAAAGTATGTTTTTTTTACCTTAAAAAATGCAAATCACTATATACTTTTAACATTAGAAATGTGTACAAAACCTACAAGAACATCACAGAGGAGTGTGTGAAGACACCATTTCCATTGGTGTCAAACATCACGCTCCTTCTTCTCATCATAACTCATAAACTTTCCAGGGCTATACATATGTCAATCTGACAAGTGTTTTTTTTTTAATGATGCAAATTTGTTGAAATGTAAATAAATAGAGGTTTAAAAAGTGGGACTCAAAGTGTAGCCCACAGCTAACTCACTGACTCCATCTACCTTCTGCTTCACCCCCCCAAAGCAATATGAAAACTTTAGTTCCAAAACTGATATGAATAAAAGGAAAAAAGAATAGCAATAGGAGTGACAAAGGCCATTCATATTCTTTTGACATTTTGTTGACATTACCAAGGCACAGAATGTCCTATCAACATAGTTGTTATATCCCTGGGACACTGACACTCTGCGGGTTAAAACACCTTAAAATGTACCAATTGAAACAGGAGTTCCTTAACTTAGTCCCCACGAGTACCAGTGTTTTCAAAACATTTCATGGCCTTTAAAGGGACTTTCAAATATCTTGCAATTAATTTTTTCTTCATTCAATAAAGCAAATATCCTTCCCTGCCATATTTTACTCCTTTGGATTTAAGAACGATAAAGATGTATGTACAGTATGCTGCCTCTTTTGTGGTATTAATAGCTTGTGTGCCACCTGTGCCCTTCAAAGGGAAAACCCCTCTTCATCTCGTCCAAGTGGAGCAAAATTGCTTTTGCCTCAAGACTGTAGCGCATTAAAATGTACCAGTTTTGCTCTCAAGTGAGGATCCTCCATAAAAATAGCCTATGTCCCAATTTGAATCCTTAGCTTAACTGTCAGAAACTCCGTCTTTAAGGACAATACCATTATGCAGAAGTATTGAAATTCTGCTGATTCATAACGGTCATGACCTGAAAATTTGGTACGAGGGAATTGTGGTTCTAGTAGAACAGAAGATTATTCGATCATCTGTCGGTTTTCACAGGGCGCGCGCCGAACTGACGGTCCAGTTCAGCTGCGTCGTCATGCAGCCCATGGAGGCGGCCCTCCTGCTCATCCCCAGTTCTCCCTTCGGCCTGTGCGGCACCACTCTCGCCTTCAATCTGAAGACCCGCGTCAGTCACATCACACCCACGGTGAGTATAATGGATGAAAGGGGTTGGACCGACATAGCTGGCTTCAAGCCTCACCGGCTGATTTTCTGATAGCTTGCTAATCGTCCGTCTTTCTGATTGAATCGCGGCATGCTGCGTCGAACACACATCAAACAAATTGGTAGTTTAGATACATGGTGTTACTGAAGGCTGGCAGTTATAGAGGCTTCTACTAAGTAGATGATAGTCTCCTTCTTGCCGTTTCTCCTTAGAACACTGTCAAGTGCAAGTCTCCATGCTACCAGCTGAAAGTAATCCAAGTGCCCATAACTAACCCCTTCAACAAAGAAGCCACGTTCAGGTAGGAGTCTGTGTCCATGTTCATGTGTCCATGCATGTATGCAGTTAGTACCCAAATATCCCCAAAAACACTAGTAGAAATCCAGATAGTTTTGGTTACATTTGCCCATATCGCTTAATTCAACCTTCTCTGCTGTATGTGCATGTGTGTTTAGGGTCGTGCTGGTGGAGTCTCCGTTCAACCCACTGGACCCCAAAAAGAAAGGAGAAGGCCTCTTTCAACAGGCCTCCTCCGAAGCCAAGTAACGCATGCACTGTTCACAGCGCTAATACACACGCACACACACACACAATAAAAGACACAATCAAACAAACAAGATATAACATGTTAGTTAATGAGCTTTAGAGGTGATGCTGCTACCTTTAGACAGGGACAGATTAACTGTTTCCCCGATTTCCAGTCTTTAAGCTAAGCTAACAACTACTGGTTGTAGCTTCATATGCAACGGACAGATGCTCTTTATACTCTTAATATCACTGGTAGCACACAAGTTAACTTTTATGAACTCAAACACGGTAGCATGCTCTGTCTTACGCAAACTTTCCACATTGAATTGAACGTAAAATCAGATCAAACGTGAAGAGAGGTAACGTATGAGGTTGTTCCTCAGGAGAGCACTGGTTTGTCATGAAGAATAGCTGGTTAGTATGCATCTCTCACCACCGGAGACGTCTTCAAAGACAAACATTCCACTTCCTCCTCATCATGCAGTTAAATATGAGGATTTGAAGTAGGACTGAGGTCATCTATGGTGCAGCTGAATCAAGTTGTGTAGTCTTGATATTCATATATTATGAATGATCATGATTTTTTTTTGTCCTCCCTCTTTCAGTATGAAGATGATGACTCCAGACAGGAGCTGTGGGGAGGAGATGGAAGGAAAGTGCTCGGATCTCAGTAAGTAACACAAATGCACCCCCGCTCTGTGCCGCCTTGATTACGGTTGGTGCTTGTGTGTGGGTATACTACCTGTATTCACGTCCGCAAGCTTGTGGTCTTTTTTTATAAGTGAGTGTGTGTGTGTGTGTGTGTGTGTGTGTGTGTGTGTGTGTGTGTGTGTGTGTGTGTGTGTG
>NW_022280042.1:4335452-4339459 GCF_004355925.1 Anarrhichthys ocellatus
GTGTGTGTGTGTGTGTGTGTGTGTGTGTGTGTGTGTGTGTGTGTGTGCCCCCAGATGGTGAAGACACTGAATTCCTGAGTGCAGTAAGGAGTGTTTGTCTGAAGTCAGGCCAAGAAGACACTCTGAACATCCACTACCTGCCCTTCTGCCCAAGCACCAAGTACTGCTCTGTGCTGCTAGTTTGCCCGCAGGTCAGTGTTGAAAGAAATCTTCACATTGAAGATTTTATGTGTGCAAACAAACATGCTAATTGTTTGTATGTCGGTGCAATTACATTTGTCTACAAGACGTTTCAGTAAAGTGCAAAAATGGGGAATGCTTTGAGCCAGTACCAAAAACCGGTTGCTACAGACTGTAATAACAAAAATCCTTATTCGTAACACAGTGTCATTTTGTGTCAGGAATCAGGTACATGCATATAGAGATGGAATTGAATCAGTAGTGTGCTTATCTCTAACCACACACTGGTATAAACGTGTTCAGTAGCATTGTGTGTGCTGCAGCGCCCCTAGCTGGTCATGCAACAGCAGTAGCGTTGTTTAAGAAGGGAGTTTCCCTCAGAGCTCATGAGGCAGTGCGACCGCTTCAGCTGCCGCAATTAATAGTATAGCTGTTCGGACACCGTCTGTGAGTATGTTGTTTGATCACTTTTTCGTATATTATTAGAAGAATATAGTTGCCGTTCTTTGGGTTACTGAAAAATGCAAGTAAAAGGGAGTTAATTGATAGCTACCTTAGCTGTAAGCTATTTAGTAGCTAGCACTGCTTCGCATGTTACTCAGCAGTTTCGGTTTCTAGCCGTGGCGGTCCGCGAGCCCGTGGAAAGTAACGCTGAACTCTGTGTGCGGGCACGTGACGTGGAACGTCTCATGCAGTTGTCCGATAGGGCAAGTATGAAATAAATGTAATCTATGTTAGGGGCCGATATTTAGTTAAACAAATGCGATAGGAAGATCACCGCCTATGCAACGTTGTGCATTGGCATGAGTAGAGCTAACGTCAATTAGCTGCTAACGTCAATTAGCTGCTAACAGCTACAGCACTCACGGATAATGGAGCTAACGGTTGCATTGAGTTACATTATGGTGCATTCAGGCTCCAAACAGTAAACATGAGTATTGGGCGAAGGCACATTACAACGTCATCGTGATGTGTTCAAATGTAATCTTGTAAAATTTAGATTTTGGCGAGAAATTTGAATAAATACAGTTGTTTGAAGGAGATATTTTCAAAGGAATATAAAATTGATATAAGAGATGGAGCTATGACCTGGTTAACTTCCTAACACTAGCTTTATGCAGCTGATAAATCATCATTAAAACTACTAATGTCATCATCTCAAAAATGTTTATTCTCAGCAAATATTTAAATTAAAATATAATATTTTTTTTCTAATCTTTTGAATAGCATGAGTTAGTTTATAGATGACAATAACCAAGTAAAAGGATAATTTGTTGAATATTTGTCGGGTTGTTTTGTCCAATTGTCCAAATCCTTGTTAAAATCAGTTTTTTTTAATTAATAGGCCTACATTTTCCCTTTTGTCTCTGTGTGTCCCTCTAGGTGGGAGATATGGTCTATATGGTGAAGGCCACAGCAGAGTTGCCTCTTCCTTCCCCTTTCACTGCCTGGCCCAGTTCCAACATAGTCTCCATCCCCTGCAACTCTGGTAGGAACCCTGTCCCCCCAAACATCACCAATTATCATTTAATCATGAAGTATTTGAATGTGGATTACTTCACTGACGTTTCTCTCCACCAATAGAGCCAGCTGTGTGTGTGACAGTACTAAGCCTACAATGCAAGGTGGGGCAGGTGTGTGAAGAGTTGGTGCGCGCGCCGCTCATCAATATGGCCCGGGAGCTAGCTCTGATCATCTGGGGTCAGTACAGCATGAGCGCTGATGAACACAGGAGGCGTAAACTGACGCATTCTTTGCACAGCAGCACCGTGAGGGCAGCCACGGCTGTGCGCAAGCTCGTCAAACATCAGGTACATTCTCACCCAGGCAGGATCCTGGAATGTTTTCTTTGTTGTTTACCAGCTGTCCCTCTGTTTCCTCTTGTCTCTTGTTAGGCCCAACTGTTGAGAGATGTTCACCACAGTAAAGGAGTAGAATACAGCGTGGAGGTTTCTTTGCCACAATACTTTGCTTTACCCAGCAATGTTACAATACCTATAAAGGAAGACAGCAACATATCATGGGAGAATCCTGCAGGTACACACACACACAAAAAGAATGTAGTATGATGTGTGAGTAGCTGGAATGAATGATGCTGCAGAGGTGGAATAGGAGACCCCAAACTCTCCTGTGCACTCACTTTTG
The DNA here is from genome assembly GCF_004355925.1 of Anarrhichthys ocellatus. Taxonomy (NCBI): domain Eukaryota; kingdom Metazoa; phylum Chordata; class Actinopteri; order Perciformes; family Anarhichadidae; genus Anarrhichthys; species Anarrhichthys ocellatus. Next base: position 4,337,778 of record NW_022280042.1, read on the forward strand.
TTTGCAAACTAAGTCTCTCGTTGTGTTTATCTTAACATATTGTAAAACGTTTATAACCCTACTGTAATAAACATTAAGGTAGTAAATGTCTGACCTTCATCTTACTGATAATTAGTGTCTCCACTTGTCCTATAGGGAGTCAAATGTACACATTGTTAAGCATAATGGTTTTACATTGCGCAGACAGCAGCGCACACACAACATATAGTTGCAATTGTGGTCCATGGGGCGGGTAAACTTGGGCTACTCAAAATATTAAGGGTTCCTCCGGGCGGGCGGGTCAAAAAGTGATGAAGCAGCATTCATTGTAAGTTATTAATAACTTACAGAAACATTGAGAGAAGGGAAGAGAAGGTTGAAAGTGCACCGTCACTCTTGCTCCCCCTCTTTCTCTCTAAAACACAGAAATACACACACACAGCGAGCGCTGCAGCACTCAGTTCTTGTCTCTGTCCACCTGACAGTTGTGCTACTTTAATGCATAAAGTTGGTTGTTTGCCAGTCGGGTTTGGAATCGGCCAATAAATTTGCAATCGGTGCATCTCCACATGTTATTTGTTTATGTAACTGTCAAAACTTCTCCTGTCCCTGAGTCTCCTTATCCCTCTGTCGAACAGATTGTGGCTGTGTGGACATCCCAGTACGGTTCCAGGCGGACTCTGTGGGGCAATTTACATGTCAGGTGGTCCTGAGGTCCTGGTGTGACACCAGGGTCTATGTGCTAGAGGCGCTGGTCACTTCACAGGTAGATACCAGCTGGTATTGGAGCTTAGTAAACCTGTAACAGGTGCATTCATTATCCCTGGTTTGCTTGTTGGTTCATGTGGTTAATGGTTAATGTTACTGAATGTCATTTGTGACAACAGGGAGGATCCGTCCACTTGGACTTCAGTTCGCCTGCTCACCGCTCACTCACGCAAGACATACCACTGGTGAGGAGCAGGAGAGATGCATTACTCAGTCTGTGTGTGTGCTGCTTATTAACGGCTTTCCTAGAAGCATTTAATTAATTATGACTCATTTTAGATGATACTTGGAAGAGAGTGGTAATCCTGAATCGACAGCAACCAAAAAGCATGTTCGAACTGAATCTTTGACAAATGATATCACTTGACCAAAGCTAACACATTTAAAGTTTGTGGTTAAAAAAAGTAGATGATGGAAGATTGCTTTCAACATATTGCCAAATGTTTAATAATCGTGAATAAAGTAAAATGATCATGCTTATGTATCATCTCTCACAGCACAATGAGACCCATCAAGACTGGAAAATACAAGCTGAGGTGTGTGGTGAAGGATTCTCCGGCCCAAAGACTTTGGATGTGCTGGCAGGGACAAGAGCCTGCTACCCACTCACCTTTCAGCCTTCTGCACAACGCATTGTCATGGTAATGCCATTTTTTTGTTGTGGTTTCATTGTGTCCATCTTTCTTTGTGTTTTTCTTGCTTGTTTTCTGTCTTTGTCACATTCTTGCTATTTAACCTCCTGGCATTATTTACACTTTCTGTACACATTTTGAATGTGAAACTGTGCTGCTGCTCGCATTTGTGTGTTGTCTGCACAGATGCTGCTGCTGAGATGTTAAAAAAAAAAAAGTGGTAGAATTCGATTCCCGGCCAATGCAAACACATTTTTGTGTGTGTGTGTGTGTGTGTGTGTGTGTGTGTGTGTGTGTGTGTGT
>NW_022280042.1:4344459-4346584 GCF_004355925.1 Anarrhichthys ocellatus
TATATATGTGTGTGTGTGTATATATGTGTGTAATATATAAGCATTGGTGGTTCAGTGGTAGAATTCTCGCCTGCCACGCGGGAGGCCCGGGTTCGATTCCCGGCCAATGCAAACACTTTTTTGCACACATATATATATATTTTATTTTTTTTTTGGTGTAATTGCATATAGTGGGGCGGGGGGGGGAGAGGAAAATTTGAAGCTGCCCACAAAGTTTTAACAATGAAGGAAATAATGTATATTTTTATTCACAATCATGAGTGTAAGAAACACTTTCTTGCAGGGAATACCATCTTGTCACTCTAATGCACGTGTCAAACTCAAGGCCCGCGGGCCGAATCCGGCCCGCCACATCATTTTATGTGGCCCGCGAATCCGCCAGCAAAAAAAAAAAAAGTTTTTTTTTTTTTTTTTTTATTTTGGAAAAAAAAATTAAAGTTAGACTTGGAAATAAAAGTATCCCCATGGTCGAAATTATGAGATAGAAAGTTGAAATTATGAGATAGCATGTTGTCTGTGACATTACAACAGGTGGACAGGAGAGGGAACAGCCCGTAAAGAGGTTTTCCAACAAGTGATTTGAGTTGAAAAAGATCAACAAATAATCCCAAAATGTCCACGAAGAGAAAAATTGATGCAGAGGGAAGAAAATGTAATGAAAGATGGGAAAGTGAATACATGTTTGTGCTTCAAGGAGAAAAACGGGTCTGTCCTCTGTTATGAGGCGTGTCGGTGATGAAGGATACAATTCACGTCGGTATTTTGACACCAAACACGGAGCTAAATTTAGCCTCCAAGAAAAACATAAAATTGTGCAAGAATTAAAAGGCAGACTGCAATCACAGCAGAATATATTTAGAAAAGCTACAACCCAGTGCATGCTAAAGGTATGTGACCAGGTGTGATACAGACTTTTACAAATGTCAGTTTGTGAAGAAACACCATCACAGACCGAGTTCATGAACCTAGCAGCAATCTAACAACACAGCTAGCTAAGAGACGAGCAGGTACTCGTCTTCTTCATTAGCTGTTGATGAAATCACAGACAACACGGACACAGCGCATCTATCCATGTTTATAAGACCTGACTCTCAGTGAGGAGCTCTTGGATGTAGCTGCCATGCACGGGACGACGACGGGGACAATAGTGATGCAGAGCAGTGACAAAAATAGCTTTGAACAAAGTTAATGTAATAACTTGTGTTTGATGATATTTGTCTTTGTTATTTTCTTTAATAGTTTGATCTTTGATAGAGTAATGTGGGTTTCTTAACCCTAAATTAAAATGATTTATGTTATAATAACAGAAATGTGCTTAAATATCATTTTACATTTATATAACTGCATATACAATATTTTTACACTTGAATAAACAATAATCAAATGCAGAGACAGTTATTTACCAATATGTTAGGGAGTAGTTACAGTTATACAGTCTTACAGTTACAACCGGCCCTTTGAGGGAAACCGTGATGCTGATGTGGCCCGGAGTGAAAATGAGTTTGAGACCCCTGCTCTAATGCATTGTCCTAGAGTTACTTGTCCTGGTGTCTGTAGTTAGACAGGTTCATGTGTCAATGTGATCTTACTGTTGTTCCTTTGTATGCACACTTCCCACTGAACACCAGTTTGCTTGTGTTTGACTGCCTGGATTTTATCCCCACCCCCACAGGGCGCGCTGTCCTTACATAACGACTGTGACGGCACCGACTACGTGTTTACCCTCAAAGGAGTGGGAGAGCCCCCCCTAGCAGTGGACCATGTGGTATTACAGTGCTCTGTAGGTCAAACAACACACACACAGATCGCTGTCCCCAACTACAGCCAGAACAAACTCACTCTCAAGGTAAAAGCAGACATGCAAATAACTCCCACACATACTGTTGCTTGCTTGTGAACAAGGTTTACTCTTTTGCAAACTCTGTCTTGTGTCTGTGTACACGCACGCACACACACGCACAGGTGGTGACAGACCTATCTGTTGTGGGTGGCCCTCCCTCTCTGGAGATCTACCCTGGTCATAGCGCTCAATACACCCTGGCTGTGTCACCATGGAAACGAGGAAAACAGACAGGTGAATCCCCACCCCCCCCCCCCCCCCCCCCCCCCCCCCCCCCCCCCCCCC
>NW_022280042.1:4346684-4361718 GCF_004355925.1 Anarrhichthys ocellatus
CCCCCCCCCCCCCCCCCCCCCCCCCCCCCCCCCCCCTCACTGCGTGTTTGTTAGGTTTGTTTGTATGTAACAGGGAAGGCAGGCTATGATGGATTCATGAATTGTATCAAACCTAAATCAACAATTACAAAAGTTAAACAAACAATAAAAAAATGGAACACTTAACTTTTCTTGCAGGATGTGTTTCGTTTCAAGAAATTGTTGACATGCAGGACGCAGACGAGCACAAAGGTAAGCTTAGTGCACTTTTACAACTCAAAAACACAGTAACTGAAAAGGTTTTTTGCCTAGACTTTGGAATGTTACGTGTGGGAACACAGGTTTTTGCATTCATAATGATTCCTGTGTGTGTGTGTGTGTGTGTGTGTGTGTGTGCCTGTCATCCAGGAAGTGTTCTCGGCTATTACGAGGTGTACTTCTCTCTAGAGATAATTTGTGAGCCAGCAGCACCCATCAAGGTCATAGATGTACAATGTGCTGCTCAGGTACGTTCTGCAATCACAAGTACACTCTTAAGTGCTTCTCTTAAAGCCCTCTACCGTTCTCCATATTATTACATTGTTAACATGCTACAAAGCAGTGTTTCTGCTGCTGGCGACAGTTACCGAAAAATGTAATCTTCCTTCTATAATAAGATCAAAAGACCATCAGAACATCACAGGGGTAGGGAAAAAAAACAGGTGTCATCATTGAAATGCTGTGTTCCCAGAGCTCAGTGTCCATAAAGGTCGCTGTCAAAAACCCACATGGAGAGCCGCTGATGCTGGATGTGTACCTGGAAGGAGACGAGCTGAGCGGGGCCGACCGGGTTTCAATCCCCCCACGGGACACTCTCACTTACAAAGTTATGTTCTCCCCTGGCAGAGTAGGGAAGAGCACAGGCAGGTAAGACTCACCTAACCTCCTTTAGAGGAGGAGGAAAAAAGAGTTTCTCTACCCAATCTATGATTGTGTGTGATCAATCTAAAAAGACATATTTCCCCTGAATCTGAGGCTATTTTGCAACCATAACCATTCATTGTTACATAGAATATTCTACAGACCTTGTTGTGAGCATTGTAATGGAATATACTCAGCAATGTATTTGTCTATTTTGACCAATCTAGTCTGATGCGTTTTCTTTCCAGTGTGGTGTTCCAGTCAGAGCTGGTCGGGGAGTTCTGGTATCAGCTGGCGCTTTATGCTACTCCGCCTCCTGTCATCGAGCTCCCACAGGCCTGCTGTCAGATGGGCAAGTAGGTGCACCCACACCAAGACACACAGTATTTCAATTGCAGGGTTGAAATAGGGCTTTTATTGTGTATTTTCTTTACCTTGCTGAATAAAACAGTGTGTGTGCGTGTGTTTTGTGTCAGATGGACCAGCCAGACCATTCCCCTCGTTAACCCAACAGCCGAGACTCTGGAGCTGATCGTAGCCAACAGTAACCCCAGACACTACTCGCTGGACATGGAACCAGGAAATACTGTTAGTATACACACTTACTTTCATCACTTTAGTATTCCATTCCATTATTTCACAATAAAGCTTAATTTTGTCACACCATACGTCTGATGTTGTCTTGCTCCTGCCCTTGATGGGAAATTGATTTATCATTATCTTTGATGTTGTTTGTACTTCAATGGACGTTTGATCGTTTTTGTTTTTGGATTCCATCTCTTAAAAAAACAAACAGTTTGTTGTCAGTTGGAAGGAAACTACGTGCTGTACATCTGGATGGAAAGCTGTGTGTTGCCCAGCAGTGTGATTTATAAGAATTTCAACACGTGTGTTTATCCTTCCTTTCTGTCCCCATGAAAGCTATTTCCTGCTTGTGTGTGTGTGTTCCAGCTTATTGTTGAGCCCCACTCCTCCACCCAGCTTGGTGTCCGTTTTAGTCCTTCATCCATCGGAGAGGGGAACCATGCGGCAAAGATCACTTTCACGTGCCCTCAGGTATACATAAACACACACAAACAGAGAGAAAATGGATTACATAAATCACTGTCCCCAGCCTTCACACATACGGATGCAGGGATAATTCACTTCTTTTTCATCTGAAATTAGTTTAAGGAGGTGCTCCTATTTCATTTACTGCCTCATTGCTCCAAATCATGCACATGACGCTTGGAACAGTCAGAGAACCTCATAAAGCTTTTCATTGGCCCGCTGTACATTTCATTTTAGGCACAGGAGGCTGTTCACTAGCTCTGGGTGATGCAAACAATATAAACAATGACAAGGTACAATAAGTAGACCCTCTGTGGAAACACCAAGCATCAGCTCAGAAAGCGACCTTAATCATAACAACTATTCTGGATAAATGAGAACAAGATGTCATTGGACCGGCTACGCTTCTGTGACGACAATCCTTTTTCTCTTCCCTCCTCTGTATTCCGTTCATGCTTCTCATTTCCTTCATTTCTCTCCCTCTGGCCGTTTGTGTGTGTGTGTGTGTGTGTTAATCCGTCTCTGTCTTACTTCAGTTGCAGGACTCGTGTGTGTTGTTGAGTGGGCGTGGCCTCGTTCCTGAGAGCGAGGAGCCTCTGAGCATCTCATCCCCGATCGGCTCCAACGCCTCCATCACCGTTCCCTTCACCACCGAGCTCCCAGCCGTGCTCAGTATCACACTCGCAGGTCACAGGCACTCCGTGTCTTTCTATAACGGACACTTTGTTACTCAGGCATGTGACACACTCGGACATGTTCATGTTGTGTGTGTATTCCTTCTCAGACGAGGACCCGCGTCGAGCCCCCGACTGCCATCAAGTCACTACGGACAAGGAGGTGTTCTCTCTCCCTCTGAGCCACACTGAAGGTGTGTTAACTGATAGGAGTTTCACCACAATATGACAGAATGTTCAATGAAGCTGTTTTACCAGACAATACCAGACAACTTCGAATTATTGTCTTTAAAGCAAAATGAAATGAAAGTAAAACTGAATTGCGCATCCATCTCCATGTTGAGAGCCATGTGGAGGCAATAGATGAGCACTGAACTCCATTTAGAGAAGCTTTTAAAGCTCATCTAATAAATATTTTATTCTGGACGATGGATCAAATGGCTATGTGTAGTGTAAAGCTCGGAGGTAGAGCGGATGCCCTCCATTCAGAAGATCGGCGGTTCGATCCCTCACTCCTCCAGTCCTTCTGTTGAAGTGTCCTCAGGCAAGATGCTGAACCCCAACGGCTGTGCCATTGGGGTGAATTAGTTTAGATCCTGACGGGCTTGTGGCACCTTGCACGGCAGGCTCTGCCATCAGTGTTTGAATGTGTGTGTGTGAGTGAATGTTACCCAGCAGTTCCCTTCAGCTTTTATCTTTCAGCTCTTTGTTTTCTGGAGGCAACTTTTTACTGTTTTGGCTCATTTTCACCGCTCTTCCCTTGTTCCAGCAGCAGTAGGCAGCTGTTTTCAGATATTTCCATCATGAGTCAGTGGGAAGTTATAACATTTTCTCAAACCTCTCAAGGTTAAGTCTTGAAATCTGTTGGCAAATGTTCAGTGTGTCTTCAAATCCAAAGGAAGCTGTGCTGAATGTGCTTTTATCTAAGGCTTCACTAACTGACAGTAGGAGTGTGGAGAGCTGTTAGTCTTCATCAGCTTGGAAATATATCCACCTGAGACGACAGGAAAGTTTTCTTACAAGTCAAAGCTTGTTTTTTATAGTTTGAAATCATTCTTGATGGTTTTGCAGATGTCAACATGCGAACCATATGTAATTAGTGGTGTAACAGACCGTAGTTCAACACTAGCTCTAATTCGCTTTTAATACATAATTAAATCTACTAATACCAAGATTAAAGCCTTGTATGCCAGCTGCTGAAACACAACTTTAATGAAGTGTTGATGTCTGTCCTCCATCTTGGCTGCAGGTATACAGATCTGTGAAGGGGCCAGTTTCAATGTGCCTGTAGTGTTTGCGCCCAAGTCTATGGAGCTCCAACAGGCCTGGCTCTGCATCACGATGAAGCCCAGCAGCAGTACCTTCAGTGCAGACAACGTGAGGTGTGTGTGCGTGTGTGTGTGTGTGTGTGTGTGTGTGTCTCATTGTCTGCATGAGAAGCTGTCTGAGACCGTGCTGGATCTCAGTAAAGCTCATTAGCATCTGCTGTTCCTACACCCAGGCATTGCTGCATAGCCTGCCACAGTAAACAAAACAAAGTTCAATTAGCCTTACTTGTCAACAAAACAGGGAAGTGTTGAAACAGACGTGAAGGACATTAAAAGCTTGATTTGTACCGGTCACTCAGACATCACACCCACACACGTCTTCCAAAAGAGTTCAGAAGATATTGTTGTTTTTTTGTAATATATGGACAAAGATTCCTTGCGTTTTGGTTAAATGCCTGGCATGTTTTCAAATCCCGTACTGGTTCATTGCTGATCCCAAATACGGTATAAATACTGTGTAAAAAAATCTAATATTTCAGGTCACAGCAGGAACGGCCAACCAACTGTTGGATTTACCCTATCCGTGGGATTCCCATGGAGTCGCCTGTTGACAACTCTCCACTTGGCGCGCTCTATTGTGAAGCGGGCTGCCAGCTGGAAAGGAAGGTGGATGTACTGCTCACTGGGTGCGTGCCGGGGAACGGAGACCGGAAAGGACAGGAAGGTCTGTGCCAGTTTGTGATTTTTACTCCAGAGTGCACTTGCAATATCAGAAAACACTTCAAAACACATCAAATGCATCCATTTGTCTTTTTCTCTTTCAATAGCGATTCTGTTGAGAAAACTCAGGGTGTCTCACAATACCAATACCGGTGCTCACTTTCCCCGAAATTTAAAATGTGTATCACTCGTCCTTGCTGCATTAAAGTGATGGGTATCATTCTTATGTGAGTCAATCTGACACTGTAAAAATGCCCGTGTGTTTAATGAAGAAGGAGATTGTTTTAATTGTCATCCAGTTACTCCATCGATAACAAGATGAGATGAGACAGGATCTGTCTGATTCAGCTCAGCGGGCGATTGATTGTTGATCACGTATTTATGCTTCGCAGTTATTAGTTACAGCAGCTAATTGGAAACAAAGAACATTATTAAATGGGGAAAAGTTGAGACAGCAGGCAGCAATCAGGTATTTGCTTTGACTAAACATTTTTTGGGGGGGCATTAATAGTATTCATTATTTATTACCAACTGGGAAGAGACCCCGGGGAAGACCCAGAACACGCTGGAGAGATTACATCTCCCAGCTGGCCTGGGAACGCCTCGGGATCCCCCAGAATGAGCTGGAACATGTTGCCGGTGAGAGGGAGGTCTGGGTCGGCCTGCTTGACCTGCTGACACCGCGACCCGACCCCGGATAAGCGGAGGAAAATGGATGGATGGATGGATGGATGGATTATTTATTACAAGCTGCTTAGGGCTAGTGTTAGGAAGTTAAACAGGTCATAACTCCATCTCTAATATCTATTTCATATTGCTGCGAAAACATCTAATAGAAAATAAAGAAGCATGTAAATAAACATTTTACTTTCTCAAAGTTGTTGTTTAGATCCGCTCAAGTACAGCAAGTAAGTTCTTATTTTCTTCTGGTGGTCCTCACACCTGCTCAGCACCTTCGTCCCACCTCTCACCTCTGCACAGTTACCCGGGCGATGGCGGAAGACTTCCTGTGCACGGTTCATTCAGACGGCAAATCGGAGCGCTCGGAGGTGGAGGACCGCCTCTCCGCCGCCATAGAGGTAGCAAGGAGGGACCCTGAGACCGGCATCGTAACACTCACGCTTAATCTGGTCTACGCCCCCCTCAGGCCATGCAGGTACAGTGATACTACACACACACACACACACACACAGAAACGTGACACACGTTGACAAGTATGCAGGAAAATGAAATGCACATTGAGCAGAGATTCAGCTGCTTTTGGGTTGGATCCTGTTGTCCTTGTTCAACCACTCCATAGGTTGTGTTACCTCGCACACTCAAGAGAAATCATTGCACACACAAATGCACATAGAAACAAAAGAAAGCACATTTTGAGAGACACAAACCACATTCAAAGCCAAAAAAGTCCAGAGAGAAATGCAGAGATGAACAAACGCTCATTACCAGGGAGCACTAAACACACACACACACTGTGAGAGTGTTATGCAGACTCCGACAGAGGCACACAAACACCTTGAAAGTCAAAAAGCACACATACACACGAGAGGAAGAACACTAAATCAGAGAAACAAATATGCAGGAAAATAAACAAAAGGATGCTAATAATAAGTCTGAAAAACAAAACAAGTACACACAGTGCTCGCACATTCTCACACACACGGATACACAACGGGAAGGAAAGCACACACACACGACTGGTTTGTTTCTCTCTCTGTGCAGCGTTGAGTAAACAGTGCATTATTTTGTCTTCCTCCCTCTAAAGTACAGTTTCCTCTTCCTCTACCTCACTCGTTCTCCCATCTCCTCTCTCTTTCTCCGGTGGGCGTGGCCTCTGCATTCATGTATTACTACATGTGCTGAATCTTAACGTTTGGGTTTTCTTCGCCTTTAGCTTCTGTACTGGGACGAGTTTCACAGTGAAACTCAATATTTGACAGGTGCAAAGTTACAATGATTGAGATCAAATCTCTTGCATTAGAGCTACTGAGGACTCCACACACACCTCCCTCACCTGTTGTCAGATCAGGAGGAGGACGGGGGAGAGATGAAAGGGAAACTTTGGCAATTTTCAATCGGCTCCGTGTTACTGCAGATGAAACGGCGCCCGGAGCTCCTCCGCTCGCCCGCTGGCAAAAAGTCCTCATTTCATCTTCACGTGACGCAGAGTCGCTTGAAAATCATCAAAGTTTCCCTTTGAACGAATTTGCTCTCAGCTGCATTGTTTTGGAGATAAAAACCCACTAATATACAAACACACATTTCTTCCTGTCTCCCTCCATATTGCTCTGTTAGCAATAGACGGCAACCTCTGGATCTAAAAACAAGTCCGATTGTATAGAAGTCTATGAGAAAATGAGTCTACTTCTCTCTTGTGCTCCTAGAAGTCTGAAACTCCACAGGAGACATTATCACATCTACCTCTCTTGCTTGAAATAAACACTGCAGTTACTTAAAAAACATCAGTTCTAACTTGTATGTAATGATCCAGCATGATCTCACTGTTCAGTCAGTGTATTCACTCCCTACTGTCCTCTACCTTGCTGTACACTGCTAGTGACCCCCTGCTGAGTGAAGAGTGCATTCATTTATCAGCTCCGGTCTTCATCGGTGGAGTCCATTAATGAGGCTTGCCCTGGTAGGATCAATATCTGTGAGAGCTAATGAGTTCTCCATGAGGAAATGACGGGGGAGGGGGCGTCGCTAATAGTCTCTTCCATTATCTGCATGTTATTTCTCCTCCGCGGGCGGTGACATGTCGAGACCAAGCACCATGCACTGGAAGCGGGAATATTAAAGAGCGGTTTAATGAATCATGTTTCTTTAGATGAATAGGAATGCTCAGGTTGCACTTTCACAGATAAATTAAAGTGGAAGAATGACTTGAGGTCAACAAATGTGGTGAGAGCAGACTGAATCAAACTGTTTTCAGTATTGTATTTCAGTGAGCTATTTTTGTAATACAAGAGAAAGATTCCAATCGAGCCGATTGGTTGGTATGTTTTGAAATCCGGGAGCAGACCACGGAGCAGCACGTTCAAGCGAAGGTATCCCTCAGTAAAATAAATTCTGATCTCTTCACACAGTTCTCTTATAACCAACATGCAGTTTAATCTCACACCCATAATGCTTTAAATCAAACCACAAATGCCTTCGATTCAGCCGAGAAATGCAGTCTAAGTTGGTCATTTTTAAAATGGTATGTAAACGTGTGCAAAATGGAGTGCACGTGAGTGAGATTTGCTGGTGGTTTGAGTATAGATGAACAATTGGGACCAATTATTAAAAACTTGTGTGTGTGTGTGTGTGTGTGTGTGTGTGTGTGTGTGTGTGTGTGTGTGTCCAGGCGCTCAGCGGTCCTCGCTGTGCGTTGTGTGTCCGGGGGGATCTGGGAGTTTCCCATCACTCTCATCTCCACAGAGCCTCAAGCGGACGATGTCATCCCCACTGAAGCCACTGAGTTGGGAAAGACTTCAGCCGTGGGCTTCCGTCTGACCAGCACCACCAGGTGTGTTTACTCGCCTCTGATTTTGGTACTGTATACAAACTACGATTCACTACCTCTCTAACAATAAAATAAAAGTTGTTAGCACCAGGAACTAAATGTATCCCCTCCGTCCTCTGGTCGATATCTTAAGTACCCGAGATCATTTAACCCTCTAAACTCCAAGCCGTTTGAGGGTGTTTTTTTGCTCCTGTGAGGTTTTACTCTCTGTGGCCTTGGTTTTAATTGCAATCCATAAGTCCTGCACCTCTATGGAAACGGCACAGTCATGGCTAGAAGTGGCAAAAACTAAAAGCTTTGTGCAGTGTAACTCAGTTACCATGCCATACAGCTTCCGGCTATGATAAACTGTGTTGTTTTGGCCGTTGTTTAAAGATCGCATGCTTTTCAATCCCGCCGGAGGGTTTTGGGGTTCAGAGGGTTCAGGGTTCTCTGTCCCCCGAGAAAGTACTTGTGGGGAAAAGTGGCTTCCGTTCCCATTCCAGGAGGCCTGAGCCGTTCACTGCAGCCTTCCTGCCAGGCGGCAGCAATGATTTCATGGTGACTCCGGCCTCGGGGATGTTGCCTCCTGTCGGTTCTACCGGAGCCCTCATCACTGTGTCCTTCACACCCAGCACACACCGCCAGCACACGGCAAGACTAACCATCCAGGTATGCAAATGATTTATACTCTCATAATTTCATTGACTTTTCTTTCTATCTGTAGTTTCCTTTAAAAACCAAAAAAACATTCACATACATACACACTTAACGATGTTCAGACATTCTGTGATTGACAGCTCTCTCCACTTCCTCCAGGCAGCAAACATGCAGTGGACCTACGAGGTGAGAGGGAAACTCCTCCTCTGCTCCGTCCAGCCAATGAAATGTTGAAATATATGGAGCTGCATATTCAGCCTTTTCAATAAGTCTCAATGGGTATTTCAGATTTCAGTTCTGTTTCCTCAATATTTAAATATTATATACTGTGTCAATAAAAAAGCATTCACCCGTCTTGGAGGATTCCATGTTTTATTGTTTAGCAAATCAAAGATTTAATGTGGCTCTGCCATTGAATAGCAGAACTCTACAAACTGATCTTAAATGAAAGCTACTTGTTTGCGTTCATACACTGCAGAGTGCGTTTAACCCAGCGGCCACCAGCAGCCCTCCTCCTGTGTCAGGCTCCTTCTTCACTCATCAGCGGACTAATCTGACTAACAGTCGCAGGTCTTTGGACTGCAATGGGCAGAAGGAACCTTTTAGCTCTTTGAAAAGTAGTCCCGGGACTAAAATAACCAGGAACTGCCTTGCTCGTAAGCCCAACGCGAAGGCAGCCAAATACAGATTCCAGAAAGTTTATCTTCTCCGTCCGTCACGGTTAAACCTTGATTGTTCAAATGTAGGGGGTTCACTTTTAAAGGACGTGTTAATGAGTAGAAAGAACCCTTAGAGTTGGGTTGATATGTTACGTGCTATACTTGCTGTAGTTGTGCTACTGCATATGGAGCTGTCCTATGGCTCACCTTGTGCCTGTGGAATAATTCACGAGGCAGTTACGCTCGGTTATGCGTCCATTAAGCACCATCTGCAGCCTGCTGGGCCGAGAGGGGAGGGGGGGGGGGGGGGGAGAGAGAGAGAGAGAGAGAGGGAGACACGATGAGAGGAAAGATGGAAGAGGGACACACAAGATAGGAGACAGAGAGAGGAACAAAAGACACAAGGGAGGGAAGGCCGAGGACATGGTTGGAGTACTAGATGATGGAAGGAGAGGGAGGGGGAGCCAGAGAAGATGAGAGCCGATAAAGTGGACAGTAAAAGGCAGCGGTGACGTCCACACTCCCTGCATGTGTTCTGCATATCGCCTGTGGGAGAGAGGCCGGTGTGTTGGTTTGTGTCCACAGATCACCTGCGGAAACGAGCGCCCCTCCTTCCTCTGCGGGTTGCGTTGCCCCCGGCAACAGATGAGCCAAGCCAACGGTAATTGGCGGAGGGTCTGCTCTGCTGCACGCGGTAACAAAGGGATCACACTGAAGTCAGACTCGTAGTGATGAGATCGTGGTGACAAGCGCTGACACGCCAAACATGACATTGAAACGTAACTGGTCACTGAAATTATGCATTTTATTCTTGTGCATTTTCGATCACATTTAAATATGAAAATAATTAGCTTTGTGAATTCCACAAAAAAATTGTTTTACCATTTTTGTACCTTTGGCAGTACCTAAGCAGCCCACTAGATGGATTACTCCTCGAGGCTGCAAAGTAGAGATTACGATAATATACTTTAGTTTTATGACAGTTTAAATGATCTGAAAATGCATAAACAGGTCCAAATGTTATGTGTAGGCCTTATTAATACTGGCCATTTGTGTTTTTGATTCATAAAATACATGAGTTCAGGTGAAGATGACTCATTTTAAGTCTTATTTTGATGCAAATAGTTCTACATGGAAGCGAAAGCAGTGCTGTGTTTATTTCAATGTGAAAGTGCAATAAAAAATATTCTGTCCCTAAAATGAATGAATGAATAATGGTGACGATATGTTCTGAAGTGCCTTGGCCGGGTTTGTTTAGTTTGTCAGAGACTTAAAGGGACAGTTCACCCCAAAATCAAAACATATTCTTCTTACCTGTAGTGCTTTTTCATTAATCCAAATAGTTTTAGTGCGAGTTGCCTGGTTTTGGAGACATCAGCCGTAGACGGGTTTCATGAAACTGCTCACAATTTTTTGGGATTGTCTTGAGGATGATTTATGGACAGAGACATTTTTCAAACATATTCTTTATTGGCGCTTTGACAAGCCGAGTACCATCTAGTCCCATCACATCCCTACGGCCGATATCTCCAACACTCGTCGACCCGCACTGAAACAATCTCGATTGTTAAATGGTACTCCAGATAACAAGGAATATGTATTTATGATTTTGTGGGGAACTGTCTTTAAGAAATCTGGTAAAGAGACTGAGAATGAAAACATTTTAGATCTCAAACAACTTTGATGTCTTGTGACAAGCGAGCCACTAATCCTTCTCGTTTCCCAGACATTCCTAAATGGATTATCTCCGTGGCTGCTAAATACTATTTCATTTTCATTCTGTCACAGAGTCCTGTCCCCAGACATCACTCACACTGGGATTCAATTAGCATGGCAGTAATTAAGCAGGGGCTGTTTCTCCCTGAAATGCACGCAAATTACAGTCTGCCAGTAGGGTGTGTGTGTGTGTGTGTGTGTGTGTGTGTGTGTGTGTGTGTGTGAGATAGAGATACTGACAGAGAGGAGAGAGAAGGATCCAGTCATCCTCACTTGTCACTACACAACATAATTGTGTCAACCAACACATACCCACACACAGCTCTGTTATAACAGTAACAGTATAAACTTATAAATATTATAACTTTGCTTTGTTGCCATTTGTTTTTTGTAACTCCAGTTTATCAAATATGCAATCGTTCCATATTTTGTGTCTTTTCTGACACTGGTTAAAGGATTTTATAAATACATGTGTCTTTACAACGGTTCGAATAATAGCTTAAGAAAAAAACACTTAATTTGTGTGCATTGTCCCACGAAAGTTTCAATATCCGCTCGTTACATGCATACGGGCTTTTCAAAATAAACTTCCGTCAAAGGAAACAACTCAGTTAGGTTTAGGAAAAGATGGTGAAATACTTAGTTAGGTTTAGGAAAAGATGGTGAAATACTTGGTTAGGATTAGGCCACAAAACTACTTGGTTAGGTTTAGGAGCAGATCGTCGTTTAGGTTGAAATAACTTGGTAAGTGCAGTAACACTTGCAACATTTGCCATGGTGAATAAATTATTATTGACGTCTCGTTTTACATGGGGAAAGATTGCTGTTTGTTATTTGACTATTTTTTTCACGTTTTCTACAGACATCGCAATATA
Organism: Anarrhichthys ocellatus; assembly: GCF_004355925.1. Lineage (NCBI taxonomy): Eukaryota > Metazoa > Chordata > Actinopteri > Perciformes > Anarhichadidae > Anarrhichthys > Anarrhichthys ocellatus. The sequence continues at coordinate 4,358,670 of NW_022280042.1, forward strand.
ATTCTGGAAGGCATGTCACTGACTGTTAGTATGCCACTACTGCTCTACTGGCTTAAAGCCCTCACAGTACAAACTGCCAGTTACACATGCCACTGATTGTATGCACCATTTGTAAGCAGCTCGTCACTTCTCTTCCGTTGCCTGCTTCTACTTCTCACCGCCACATACCACCAATATTGCTTTTTTTTCAATTCCTGTCTTTTATAAAATAAAGTGTATTTTGGGTTATTTTTTCAATAGAACACATGCTTTTCAAACCTGGGTTTTTGGGGGTTCAGAGGTCGTTGCTACGGCTAACCTCGCTAACGTTTTCATGCGGAACAAGAGCAGCACATGTCTAGTGTTTAATAAGTAGCAGGCAGCAGAGGCACACAGTAAGATTTGACTAACTTTTTTGGTTAGTCAAATATCTTTTTTGGTTAGTCAAACACGCACACACGTGCGTTTACTCAAGTACTGTAATCAAGTGCAATATCAAGGAACTTTATTTGAGTGTATCCAGTTACTTTGTACTTCTACTCCACTACATTTCAGTGGGAAATATAATACTCCACTATATTCGTCTGACAACTGGAGTCACTGGTTACTTTGCAGATTACGATTTTACACAAAATCATAAATTCAAAAAAATATTGTTGAGGATTAAACCATAGACTGTATAAGAAGAAGAAGAGGAAGTGTGATGTAACTGTGGTGTCCCATTGGTTTGACTACAGTTTTAAGGCCTTGAGTTTGGCAATTTGGCCTTCACCAAGTTGTTTTTTGGAACCAGAAGAGACACCAGAGAGTGGAGCTAAGTACAGCTGAACATGGAATAAGACATTTTTAAATGACCAAAAGGTTTCCGATTGGCATTCATCACCTGGAAACACACTGTGAATGGGTTAAAGTTCTTTTTTTTCTTTTAAGATAACTTGTTGGGCATTTCACGCATTTCAAGTAGGGTCATTTTCTCATAAAGTTCTCTACAATCTGACTTCTTTTTACAACCAGAGGAGTTGCCCCCTGCTGACTATTAGTAAGAATGCAGGTTTAAGGCACTTCACATTTTCTTAACTTTTCAAAAATTGGAATTTACCCCCTGGATTTAACTTGAGAAAGAAAGCAGTGATAAATGAGGTCCTTTGTCACATTTCAGATCAAGTCATGTTTCCATCCGCACGTTGCGCAAATTTCAACTGAATTTCCTGAAAGGCTGCCAGAGAAAATGTGCTTCCCATCCACTATTTACCGTTTCCTTATGCGATGACCTGCAGTCTTCTAGAGAGACTTAACGATGCCTCAATGTCAAGGAACCCATTGACTTGTAAATTCCGGTCTTTGATAAAGCACATGCAAATCATCTGAGGTGATTTACCAGCCTCACCTGCCACATAGATTACAATTGAAGTTTCTGATGCTGGAGGCATGATGTCGCCGATGACCTGCAAATATGTTGTTTGCTGTGAGTATTATCTTTAAATAGTTTTAAAGCTAAATCTAATAGTCATGTTATTTACTTGTTGCACTTACCTGTGTGAATAGTTTTATTTGTTTAGCATTTAGGACTGTTTATCCAACGATTTTCCTGAAATTGAAGCATTCTGTATATATTCATAAGTGTGAATTCGCATTAATCATCATTGGTATTTTAACAACATCAGTGCTATTTGTGCCGACCATGCACCCGTTGTTCCACCACAGCCACTAAGTTCATCACATTTGTCATTGATACAGACATTGAAAAGTAATGGGTCTAATACGGAACCTGGCAATCACCAAGCAGACAAAGATGTCTGCTGGTAGTCAAATCACTTCTATATTCAGAAAAACAATACTTTTTCTTGTAATTAAATGTATAAGTAAGGAAACCACTGTGTGGGCAAGATCTGATATCGTTATGAAGTTACTCTCATTCTGCTGACATTGCCATGAAGGAGGGTTCAGCCCATCTTTTAGTCATGCAGAACAGTTCAGATGAAGTTGATTTCTTGTACAGACGAGGAAACCTGTAAAATTATGTTTAGAGGACATTGGGAATATTATGAAAACTCTAAAGCTTGTTAAATATTACAGTTCTCTGGCCCTATGGCTTTGATTTGGACAATTCCTCTTTGGAGTCTGTCTCTTGTAACTTTATTGAATTGTGTTACTGCGCCCCTTAAATATGAATCCAAATATAAGATATTGAATATTTTAGCTACATGTGCCGCATCTGCATTTAAACATGATGAAATAGTGAATGATCAGAACAAGTAAATATACGTTTCCACACAATGAATATGTGAAACACAATGGTATTGACTGATTTACAGATTTACATGTATTTGCATAAACAGGATTAGGAATTTTGGACTCATTTCAATATAACCTCTAAATTGATTGAATTTACATTACAAATCTCCTTTTTACCTACCACTGCCAACACCATGTATTTAGTTTAAAGAGCACATATTTTACTCATGTGACACTGAAATTAATGAAGAAAGTAACCTTTTGCATTTAAGGTAAACTGAAATCTTCAAGTTTACAATTTTAAGAAGACTCACTTTTAGTTGCTTTTAGTTGTCATCACAGAATAACGTGTGTGACAGTTTTATTGTAACTCAACCTTCCATTTTTCATCTGGTTCTGTTTGTCCTTGAGAAGTGTATCAAAAGCTCCTAATTCTACTGCATTTCTTATTTCTTTATCAGCAGCTTCAGTACATGGACTGTCAGAAAAAAATAACAGCCTTCTATTTTTCACTTCAAGAAGTCAGATCGGTTCTCATGCTGCAGAGTAGAGCTGTAAAAGTAGAGCATGAACCTGCATAGTTTCTGTCCAAGGCACCATGGCAGCAGTTTTGGGCCTGAGCCCAATTTATGAACCCGAATCTCCCCTGGAAAGAAACTACTATGAAATATATATATCTACATATACAGTTGTGTGAAAAAGTGTTTGCCCCCTTCCTGATTTCTTATTTTTTTGCATGTTTGTCACACTTAAATGTTTCAGATCATCAAACAAATTTAAATATTAGACAAAGATAACACAAGTAAACACAAAATGCAGTTTTTAAATGAAGGTT
>NW_022280042.1:4362118-4379244 GCF_004355925.1 Anarrhichthys ocellatus
TCAGACAGAAACATATCCTTTAAACTATACATTATTAAAAACATCTGACGTGAGACTTTAGCTTGTAATATATATACTGTATATATATGTACACACAAATGTATTACAAGCTAAAGTCTGGCGGCAGATGTTTTTAATAATGTATAGTTTAAAGGATATGTTTCTGTCTGAATGTTTCTGATCGAGGAATCGTTTTCATTTTAAAGGTGTTTTCTTCCAGTTGTGGCTCTTAACTGGCTTCACAGGTGAGATCCAGTTAATTAATTTAAGCTCTAAATATATTGTTGCTTTGGTGTTTTAAAAACATTCACCTGAAGACTCAAATGTCAGTGATGTGCAATTATTGTATGCAGTATCGCTTCCCTGCTCCGACATAGCTATTTTGTTGGGGTTTTGTTGGACCTGAGCTAAATCCTTTTATTTTTTTGCCAAAACAGCCCTCATTTCTCATTCGATCATTTAAAAGGTCAGTTCATCTAAATTTAAAAAACTGATAACAATGACTTCATGTCTTTTTTAGAAACAATGTCCCTGTTATATTTCACCATATTTGGCCTGCTTTGGTGCATTTGGATTATCCTGAGTAACCGTGACATTGTTGCCAGAAGGACAAAATCGTTTTTTTAAATAATTCAGGAATTTTTCGCCAGAGCGACCATAGAGCCTGTCAAAAGTTATTATAGCTAAAACAATAAATGAGGTTATTATTGAAATTATAAATCTGGCCCAAACTAACTACCTTACTAAAACCAGTTATAATACTCGGAAGGGATTCAAATGGAAACTAATAACAAGATACTACTGGACTCCACGTACGACAACAAAGTGGGGACCGACCAGCTCAGACAAGTACTGCAGAGAATGTGGACAAATGGCCGCCTTTAGCTGGTCATTGTCACGATCAGGCTTTGACTTCGGTGTTCTGTGTGTGTCTTTCTGTAGCTCCTCACTATACCCAGTATGGCAGCAAATCACATTTTCTTTGAGTCTTCAAAAGCTCACATTTATAAAGAGGTTAATGGAACTATTAAAGCAATAAAGTTATTTATTCTTTTTCAAACACATTCACACTATTCACATGCTTTCCCATCATGCATTCTCTCCTTCTCTTCCGTCTCACTCTCTCACCGTTGAGGACTCTGCGTCACTCATTGTTGTTGCTTCCTTTGATTTATTTTTATAATATACATTTTTAACATACTCAAAACTGTTTGAATGTCAATGCAGCTTAATGAAGAAAAAGTGAAATGTCAGCATGATAAATAACTTTTAAATTGTACGAGATGCTGAAGATGTTGAAATGAAATGTAAGTTCAAACAAAAATGACAAAAGTTGGAGATTGTGCAAGACTAATCCAGTTTGGCTTTTTTTTTGTCACACCCAAGTTACCTCTTTGCCGAATGTGGCGCCCAGTGGAACGGCATCTCAATCATCGACTCATGATAATAGAATTGCTTCGCTGGCAATCGATGGGAATAGAAACCCAGAATACTATGATGGATCCTGCACCCACACAGTACAGAATGGACAGATCCCGTGGTGGAGCCTACAGCTGCCGGTCATGTACAGGATCTCATCTGTCAGCATCACCAACAGGATTTCAAATGCCCAGAGGATCAATAATGCCAAGATCCTTATTAGGAATTCCCCTGAGAACAACGGCAACAACAACCCGAGGTAATCCTGGAATTGTGATTCTACCACACCAGTGCATGCATTTAGCATACAAATATCTCACAGAAAATAATGTTTATCATCTTAATTTCATTTAATAAGCTATAATACTTTAACTGTATAACAAGAGCTTCCTCAGTAGAAGGAGTTCCACCAGTTTTGACGGCATTATGCAAGATTAGATTGTGATAGATGTAGATAAGTATATGTGACACTTTTAATTTCTCCCCCATCTCTCGAGAGGACGGCATCCGGCCAAACTGTCCTCACCTTCGTGAAATAGTCACAAAACGCAATCTTATTGGTTTCGTGCACATGGACACGAATTGTCTAGGTTTTTTTTCGTGTCACTCAGCACGGAAACAATGCCAATGGAAAGTCGATTATGGGCCTTATTGATGGTGGACACACAAATTAAATGCATTCACGTGACTAAGCAACATTCAGAGTAAGTGACGTACTTTATAACATCCAAAAAGATGACTATTAGTAGGTGGCAGGGGAGGATAATGGGTCCAACAAACAAGACTTTCAGCCAGAAGACCGGTGTTTGATATCGCGTTGTGGTTTTATGGTAGTGGTTTTGTTGCCTAAACCAAACTGTTGTGAAAGTTTTCCTAAACCTAACTTTAAGGCTAACCATGATGTTTTTCCCAAACCTAACCAAGTAGTTTTGTTGCTTGAACCTAACTTTCGTTTGTAACGTAATGTTGTCCCGGAAAAAAAGGTTGTGCCGAGGGACACGGCAAAAAACGGACAATCCGTGTCCCTGTACAGGAAACCGAAGTGCAGAACTGCCGTGAGACTGTTGACTATTTTGTAGACAGAAGTTGTATTCAAGTAGTCTCCATGAGGAGTGAACAGGAAGAAATCAGTGTTGTTTTTATGTATCTATTTATTCATTGATTTACCACCATAGCGTTCATGGGGAAATATGCCTATAGTGCAATCAGCAAAAGGGACTTAATCAATCATTATAGATCCTGTTAAGTAAGTTCGGTTGGTGCGATTTGAGCGGCTGTCTGTGGAGAATATGCTTCACTGAGCTTGCCAGAGGAAAAAAAAATGTACTCTGTTTTTAGTTTGACCTTCCAAAAAGTGGTCTGAACAATCAGTTGCTTTGTTCTACAAACAATTGTCTGACTGCCACAACAAAACTTTTTGGACTTTCTGCACCAAACGCGTTGCTATGAAGAATTATCCTTTCATTTCTGTCTCTCTTTCAGCTGTGCTGTTATCACATCCATCCCGGATGGACATACCCGCACCTTTGACTGTGGTGGGATGATAGGCCGGTTTGTCAATGTGTATCACAACCCTGGAAGTATATTGACAATGTGTGAGTTGGAGGTGTACGGAGGTAAGTCCATCAAAGATCTCTTTTTGTATTTCTCAACAGAGGATGATACGAGTGATTTTAAACCACAATACAGAGCTTTCAAAATCTCAGAGGAAAACTGTCACAGCAGCATCTCCGAACCGCAGAATCTCTGAACCACATGTGCTCTCGCTCGCATTTTACAGAACTGGCAGATCCCTACTTGGTGATGGGCCGGAGCATAGTCGTGGTGGAGAAGAAGCTGTGCTGGTCGGATGCCCTGCTCTATTGCAGAGACTTCCACTGGGACCTGCTCAGCATACGCAGTGAGGAGGAGCATAGGGAGATTGAGGAGGTGATGAGAAACGCATCCCTCCACCTCACTAAACATGTTTGGTTGGGACTGCGCAGGTACTCCATCTAATAACAAGGTCTATTTCACCAAGTGTGGATGTCAATCCTGCTTGTTTTTTTGTTCTTTTATACTTTGAAAAGTTAGAAATTCTCCTTTACCAGTCAGTTTATATTGATGTTACCATTCAAATCACATCAAATCCAGGGTCAAAATAGTGCTGACTCTGCATACTGTAGACCCATATGGAAGCTCATTGTCACCAAGAAAAGAAAAATGAATGTCACGGGTTGTGATGGCGGACCCAAACGCAGAACAGGAAGTAAGAGAGTGTAAGGGTTTTATTCTGGGAGGACACAAAGGGTAAAATGTAATGGAGCAGCGGGGAACCGAGGACAACAGGTCGAGGGTGGAGAACCAGGCAGAACAAGGCAGGGCAGGCAGACTGGGGAGCCGGAGGGGACGATCCAAACTACGGGCACAGGGAGGCAAGGTAAGTACAACAGAGAAAACAGTTGGATAACCTCAGAATATAATAATACGGCGCGGCCGAGAACAAATGAGATACCACAGAGGTTGTAACAACAATCTGGCAGAGAGTGGATGTAAAACCGGGGTGGATATACTGTTGAGTGATGAGTTGATGGAAGGCAGCTGGGTAGATTGGACAGGTGAGGTGAATGAATCGCAATCAGGAGGGAGCCGGGACGAGACCAGGGCGGAGCACACACCACACACACTCACACAGACACAGGAAACACAGGGCAAAATAGGAGGCACGGCCTGGTCGTGACAATGAAAGGCATTTTTATTTGTATTGTGTCTGACTTTTCGTATATGTTTTTTATTTCTTGTCAAAATTATGACATACAAAGTAAAATTTGACTGTCCCAAAATTATGAGATAGTAAATCAAATCGCCCCGCTGCTGCACTGACTGCTATTGCATGTTTATTCAAAGTTGATTGATATGTCCAAGTAGCACCAAATTCGACAGCAACACTCCCGGCAAGTGAATAATTATATAAAGTTTAGATCGTGAGATACAGTGGTATTTTTATTTGCTTTAAAACGTTGACTTTCTCATCTTTTATTTGATCATGTTCAAAGTCTTATAATTTGTTTTTTTTTCGTGGCGGCTTCCATAAGCATCAGATTTTGGACAACTATTTTCTGTCAGAGGTTAATCAGTGAAAAGAGTAATCTGGCTTTCTTTTGTTTGTGCCTAGAATCAATTCCAACAGTGTTCTTCTTCCTCAACTACACATTCCTAATTTCATGCACATTTTAAAGGAGAAATATTTTTATTTAACTCAAGTACATTTCAAACCAATAAATGAAGTCACAGTATTTATTACTTAAAGTAGCAATGGAAAAGTTTTGTTATTTAAAGTAAATGTCTCTTTAGGTACCTGATGGCGGGTACGTGGACCTGGATGACCGGTGCCTCTGTGGACTACAGCTACTGGGAGACAAAGTCCATCTGGCAAATGACCAGTCCCTGTGGCGGAGGCGACACCGACGGCAGCTTCCACTGGAGGGATCTCCCGTGTGGAGAGCACCTTCACTTCATCTGTTTGGCAGGTGAGGAATTTTACAATAAAGTGTGGTTTAATACAACCGGCCCCATAATTCTTGGGGCAGCCAACGCTACTTTGTCAGAAATACATTTTACAGTGCAGCCAAACAAACTCATGTTGTTTCAATAAAGGAGGCAGTCAATAATTGGCCTTTTTCCCATCATGCCATGAACCTTGATTTCACATTGCACCCTTCAGTTGAAATTGGAGAGACTGATGTTGGGATGTGGCAGGAGCGTGTTTAGTTATCAGCAAATATGAAAAACGAAATTATTCATTATCATTATTCATCAATAGAATTATTAATATCAATAAGATTATTAACAATTGATAATAACAGGGCACCACCCTGAGAACAGGGACCAATAACCAAACTATAAATTAAGTCTCATAATTAGTATTCACTCACAATGTCAATGGTCAAAGTACTATTCCACATTCAGAGTGAACAGTGAAGGTTTGAATTCGAGCAGAGGCCACATATCAGCTGTTATCACAATACTCATGCACAGAGAAATTACAGAAAGCTGCTCTTTAAAGTATAACAGAGTTCCAATAATATTGATCAAGTCAAATAATATCTAAATCTAACAACAACTACAATACAATTCCGAGCCTAAAAAAAGGGGGACACTCAAAACAAGGCAGATCCTCACCGCCACTGTAAAATACAGGAACTGTTTCTCTATCACACAGAAACCTGGCTGGCGAACTCAGATTTCGGCCGGCCGCGGTTCTGGTCTTTTAACTGATAGTTACAGTTCCAAACCTTACTCACTACAACAATAGTTTCTTCACAGCACTAACGGAACTCGGCGGTCCGTGAGCATACACAATAACACGTAACAGTACAGTAAAGTTAAACAAAACAAAACAAGGTAATAAACACACTATCTCTGCCCAGACACAAGCCTCTTACTCTGTAGAACCAGGCACATGGTGAAGCCCCAACACTGATAAGTGGTATCGGAAAAATAGTGAAATAGTTAATGGGCTAAAAAAACTTTTTGATTTTCATATTTAAAAATGCAGCTGGCCTCTATTTTCTCCTCATATGCATATAAATTATGTATATCAAAATGTACTCCCCCATTATATATTTCACGCCGATAACAATGGACAGTTTTTTTTTTTTTCAAAAGATCAAAATCGATGCAGCAGAACCAGAGATATCGACTCTCTCATTCCATGCTTTCTGTTTCCTCGTTATAACCTGGTTGCCTACACTACCCACAATGCCACTGGACCTCTAGTGACAGTTTGGTCAGAGAATTGGGTGCGATAATAGCAGTTAAAAGTAGCCTGGAGCCTCTAGACTGCAACAAAGGTCTCACTCCTTTCTAACTCAAAACCTCCAGATTATTTTCAACTTTAAAACTTGTAGTCTTCCGCCTCGAGTGACATCACTTGAGGTCATTTGTCAGACTTCAGACAGCTCCCTCTGGAGACACTAACAGTTTATTACTACTCGTTCACATATGCAGTAGTGTTCCCCAACACCTTGAAACACCTGTATGAAATGGGTGGAGTTCCCCTTTTAATTGTGATTTATTTTTACACAGCTGTAAAAGGCTTCCGTTATTAATCTGTGCAAACTTTTCCCATCATTATTAACCTGACCTTCCGCCTCTTCTACCCTTGTGTCTTCACCGACTTTCCTGAAATCGACACACGAGTGATGTTCTTCAGCAGCACCAGACCGTCTGTATAGTGTTCCCAGCAAATGTGCATTGGAATTGTTGGCTTTACTTTGGGGCTTTAATAATAACTCATACCATTTCTTTTTCTGTTTTAATTTGTTTTTTCATAACAAACTCATTGGAAAGTTTAAAATAATTGAAAGTCTGAAGTAACGATAAAGCATATTGAGTATTTATTCCTGGTTTGAGGTAATTGTCATGCCTGCTGTGTGATTTCCCAAAAAATCCATGTAAGCGTTTTCTCTGTCTTGAGGGCTTGACACATTTAAGGTGAAGATTCGAGTGAAAACTCCACCAAACATCTCTGACCGTCCCTGGAGTGTTTAATCAGAAGACCACGTAGCATGTACGTCCCCGCTGAGCCAAACTGGATCCGTCAGCTCACAAAGAACAGAGATGCAGTTTGTCGAGCACCGTTGTTATTCTTCCACTGAACATCAATAAAGGATATTAAAAATGTACTTGGTAGCGTTTACTTTCCTGACAAAGTAACAGAATCACCTCACTTGCATTTTAACTGAGTCTTGCTTTGACTTAAATTCAACTTTAATCTGCTGTTGTTTTCTACCACAAAGAAACATGTCGGCCCTGTAAAACAATAAATATCACTACTGGTCTAGCAACTAAATCTGCATATTCCTTCATTATTCAGCAATATTGCAGCACTTGCTTCCATCTAACTACGATTTATTAGATTAAAACAAATGTGAAGATGTTTTTGTGTGCGAGGCAGTGTGTCTCGAGGTTCTTTCTCATTTAGCTGAATAACTGATCAACAGTAAGGCTATTCATTAAGACCCCCTATCTTCATCCCTCCATCTCTCTCCCCTCTATCCGTTGCCCTTCCCCTCTCCTCCTCTGCTCCCCTGGATTCCTTCCCTGCCTCCTTCTGTCTCCCCCCTCATCATCGCTCATTGTTGTCCTGATGGAGAGTAAACAAGGCCATCTCTACCTTCCATCAGTCTCTCCAGTCCTCTCTCCCTCTCTCTCCCTCCCTCTCTCTCTCTCTCTCTCTCTCTCTCTCTCTCTCTCTCTCTCTCTCACACACCGGTTTCATAAACATATGGACCGCTCTCTTCCTCCCTAAGCCTGCTCACCTCTCCTGTCCCGTCCCCCCCCCGGCTCTTCTGCCATATCTCATGCTTTGTCATTAGTATGCAGAAGAAACAATAATATTCCCTCATCTGCCTCCCACTTACTCCACTGTGTCTGTTCTCTTTTTTTCCTCTTCTGTTCTTTGATTCTTGCTCAACTGCAACTCCTTAATGTTTAATCTCATATCCAAAATCTTGAATTTTCTTTTTCCAGAACCCACGTATAAACAGCTAATGGGGTGAGAAAACTATTTCCAAGGATCAATTTTCCCAAACCAGCGGGTTTTTTAATGATGGAGTCATCCTTCTAATTAAAAAAAAAATGTATTAGCCGTTCATGTTATCAGCTGTTATCAGTATTACCGCCAGCCTTTAGGCCTCATGTGGGGGTTTAAGCCTCAGCTAAAACAGTCCGTTGGCTTTGTATCGTGGCACTGCCTTGGCAAAAACAGAGGTATTTCTATAAATTAATTAATTTTCTTTTTATTTCCTTATTTCTCTGAAATCTTTATTTTTTTTACGGTGGTGAACTTTCCGTATTATGTTCCCACCTGTAAATTCCTACCGTATGGTATGGTTCAAACACAGGACTTTGACTCAGGGGACTGCTGTTCCTAGGTTATGTTTGTAACGTACGTAATGTAACTTTACTTATGTAGCAAACCTCTTCTAACCCATATCTATGAGGCTGATGACCACAGATTATGCAAGTGGAATTTAAATCAACAATATTTGACTTTTAAAGAAATAATACATTCTTCATCGAACAAATAAAACCCATACCATTGCTACATTTGCTATCTTAAGGGTTAACCATAGACTATGTATAGACTGTATATAAGAAGAGGACGTGGACATCGTGACATCACCCAATGGTTTGTGACTGACGTTTTGAAAGCCATGAGTTCGGCGATTTTGCCGTCGCTATCTTGAATTAGGCCCGTTGCCATGTTATTTTTTCCCAACCGATGAACAGTTACCATATTTAGAATGTGGAGGAGTGACATAGAGACGCCGGATATAGCTCTGGTAGCCACTGCGACTTGTCAATCACAGTAAGCCCGCCCTAAAGCATACTCCTCTTTATGGTCTATTTGACTCTACATGGACCATCATTTACAAAATGAACTTCATGCTGTGTTGAAGAAGACTTGAAACTAGAGATTGAGAGCATAAACTCATGTTTACAATGTTTACCGAGGTAATAAATCAAGTTTTCTCATAGACTTCTATCCAACCAGAGGAGTCGCCCCCTGCTAGTCAGTGGAGAGAATGCAAATTCAAAGACACTTCCGCATTGGCTCCACTTGGCAGTATCGGAGGTTGCCACCTGGGGTTGACAAACTCAGAAGTCAGCTTTTGATATATTTTTAGAGTTAATATCTTAAAATGTGACTTCACATCACAACAACAGATACTAAATAAGTTGGGGAAAAAGTGATTTTCCACCAGTACAAACCTGTACAGTATAGGTTTTGAAACATGTAGACTAGGCTTTAAAGTAGGGAGAGGAGATTTAAAATATAGCTGACTGAATTGACATGAATAAGCCAATTTTTTTTACAGAGTTTGGTTGCTTGCTGTTCAATTTTTGGGCTCCAGACCTCTGTATTCCTAACATCCTGGCTACGGCCCTGATGAGCACGATGCTTCTCTCTCTCACTCTCCCTCTCCCTCTCTCTCTCTCTCTCTAGGACCCTGTAGCACCTGCTGATCCCTGGGAGCCTTGACGTCAGCGCTGTAAACGGTGCGCCGGCAGCAGCGGTGCCCACAGGCGCAGCGTCTGTCCACCGGGCAACGCAGGCGGCTGCGGTGGCACCAGCAGCAGCAGCAGCTCCGACACTCTCCTCGGACTTTCCCCCTGCACGACTTTCGAAAACATCCACGCACCGTCTGGAAGGAATACATCCACACACTCATTAGACATCGTCCCCGGGATTTCGACCGATCCACCCCCCTCACCAGCCGCGCCATGTCAACCGCTGTCACCGAGACGGACGAGTCGGCGCGCGGCTCCCCGCTGACGCCCCTGAAGCTGGTCGGGCTGGTGTGCGTCTTCCTGGCGCTCTGCCTGGACGTGGGAGCCGTGATGAGCCCGGCGTGGGTGACCGCCGACGACCAGTACTACCTGTCCCTGTGGGAGTCCTGCTGGAAGCCGGCGAGCACCGAGAACTGGCAGTGCAGCAGCACCCTGGGTTCAGGTAAAAAAAAGTCTCTATACATTGGTTTAGAATAAAAAAAAATCTGTCCTGTCCTGCACGCACTGGACAGGACAGAGGGTAGTTAGCATGTGTCCTCTGGCTTTTGATGAGCCTCGAGAACAAAGAGTTGGATGATGATGATGATGGAGGGAAGAAGGGCTTTAGAGGAAACCAGCCCAAAGACAATAATCTGTTGACTCCTCAAGACTCCCCACTGTCTCTGTCCAACCATAACAAAGCCTCATTCTGACAGTCAACCCGTGACTCCACTGGGGTGTCCACTCTCATTATTGTGAAGGTGAAATAAAGGAATTCTGCCAGGCTGGAGTGCATTAAGGTATTTCTGCCTTGAAAAATGCGAAGGATAAATAGATCATAAATAATAATACAAAAATGAACTGCAACACAGGCTTCTATTGCCAATGGTATCTTGTCACATTCCCACTCAGCCCTCCTCTGATCCTCAAAAAGCTGCAGATGTGACGTGTGGTAAATACTGACCCTGATGTTAATGGGCACGCACGTGGCCGACTGCCACTCTTTCATGGAGGTTGGTGAGGAGAAACAGAGGTGAGCTACCCCTTCTTCATTTATGAATGCGTTAAGAGCTGAAACGATTGTGACAGAAACAATTTTGGATGATCCATTCAAGGCATTTTTGTATTACTGTATATGTGCAGTGCTTCCAGCTTAAATATTTTGATTATATTTGAGTTTTAGTTGGTGGGTCAAGTCATTTTAACATCTCAACTTGGGGTGGGAAATGTTTGGAATATCATATTTAATCTGAAAAGTATGAAAAAGTTAGTTGATGAAGGGAGGTAAATAAATAAAGGTGCCGGCTCGATACAGAGCTCATCCTGTCTCACTCCATTTTCTGTTGTTGTGATGCTCCCCTCTTCTTTTGTTGTCTAGAGAAACAGCCTCGTTGTTGAGAGGAGAGGAGAGGTCTTGCAGTTTTGGGCAGGAGAGGAGGGGTTGATCTGGGATGTTGGATTGGTTTCCAGGGAACCCAGAGTGGCATTACTGTCGTTACTTTAATTGAGGTGAAAGTGGGTTTCTTTACTACCACTGTGACCTGACTGGTGCTAATTACACATAGGGGCATTAAAAAGGTCTTTAAACTGTCAGACACTGTGACAGACTCTATCTATCCACCCACCCGTCCGTCTGTCTGTCCATCCATCCACCCATCCATCCATCACTCTGTCTTTAAGTCTCTGCTGTCTCTGTGGGTGGGATGGGCTCATGATTGTGTGTGTGTGTGTAGCTGTATGCTAAGTGTGTGTGTGTGTGTGACAGAAGGGGAGTCTGCATGTCAGTGTGTGAATTGGTGTGTGTGTTTGGCTACCGCGTTGAGCTGACCTATTTCTGGACAGTCTCCTCTGAAGCCCAGCTGAATATTTCATGTCACACTCTGATTTCTCTGTTGTTGCATCTCCACACCGCCTCTCTTAGGACCTGTTCACACACACACACACACACACACACACACACACACACACACACAGACACAGACACACACACACACACACACTTTGTGACCACAACTTTTGGCAGTTCCACTCTTTTTTTCTGTCCTTCTCAATACAGTACATATACATCCAGACTCCAGACCAGAACTCCCTAATTAGAGGTTTGGCGTGACAGGTTTGTGTCAGCAGTGTGTGTGCGCCTTAGAATGATATATATCCCTGCTTATGCCAGCTCCCTTGGCTCGTTCCAGCACCCAAAACAGACCAAAGCAGCGGCCTCTATTAGTTAATCTCTTCCTTTTCAATTCATCGCGATGATTCTCTTTTTGTTATAATGCCAAACCGTTAGCTCACAAGCTAACAAGCTAATCACTTTGCTAACTGACCCTTAGCAAGCTTGTGTGTTTGGAGAGCTTTATTTTCCCTGTTCAATAACTTTTTTTTAATTTAACAAAATGGTCATGGCTAGACATCAAACATCTGCTCCGTAGGGCATACATGCGTTTTAAAATGGAAACATAGTGGTGTGGATGTAGCCTGAGTTTCACAGTCCTAATCACAGTTTGTTGGCATGAATGTTTTTTTTTTACAACATGGATAACCCTAATTCTAGTTTAATTCTTAAATACCTAATTCTCACTTTAGATAAAGGGTCTCTTTCTGTCATCTTGGTTCCAGCTTAATGCATCTTTTTTTCTTTGAGAGTAAAATTCAGACACTCTATCTATGTAGACGTTTGTGCTCTTGCATCAATGTAATCATAAACACACTGGTTGTATAGATATATGAATGGACATGACACGGCAAAAACGTCACACCCACAAAGCGTGGTGAACAAGGCGGCGTTCCGTCTTCCTGTGGGTTGTAGACACAGAGGAAATGCGCCCGGCTCCAGGTGTTGCACTTGATATATGCACTGAGGCCCATAGGGGCCCTTTATTGGTCATCTCCCTCTTTAAACACCAAGGGGCCTGGGGGCTCTCACATTCATTAAAACCTCCTTAATTGTTCCCGAAGACTGAAGATTTTACTCTCGTAGATGTTTTGATGGCCAAGCTGACGTGTTTTGCTTGCAGACCGCTACCTCTACTTCTTCTTCTACAGCCATTAAAGGCGTAGCCTACACCACCAACTTCTGACCAAACTACAGTTTGCGTAGCTGAGTTCATTCGGTCCCAGCCAGTTCATGAAAATTATTTTCAAAAAGTTCTCTTAAAATTCGCTCGACAAATGAACGGACACGAGCCTCGTGAGAAAAGGCGGCTGCCGTTTCTCACGCTCATGTTAGTCATTGATCAAAGCTTTCGACAACTTCTAAAACCCGTCACTGATTGAGTGTGTGAGAGATCAGAAGCTAACCCGCTGCTCCATGTGGCTCCTCCGTTAAATGTCCTGCCATAAAACATGAATTAATCCATGTGACCAGAATGACAAAAGGGCCATCACTTTAACAAATGGATGAAGCAATGTTACATATTTCATGGGAGTTTTTGATATTGATGACAGGAGCCTGCAGACACTTCAGTCGTCTACCACCAACCAACCAGAGATCAAGTCAGCTCCTCACACAGTTCTTACACACAGAAATCTTACAGTGGACATTTGACACACACACGCACACACACTGTTGAAAGGTGTTTAAAGCCTTAGACAGCCAACCTACTTTCCTCCTGTCTTGATTTGTTCACCCCCCCCCTCGACATCCTCCTGTCTGGCTCAACCGCCTCCTCCTCATCTCCTCCCATCTTCATTCATCTTCCTCCTTTTCTCGTTTGCTCCTCCTCCACCAAACCCTCTTCTTTTCCTTTCCTCTCCCTCTTTGTTTTCCTACAACTCAGATTTCGCGCTCAATCTAGTAAACAAAAATAAATCTGTTTCACGGCTTCAACTTACTGGGAGCAAAAGATGTGCTATTGCTACCAAATATCTTTGTCATTGGCTTGACCTTGACAGATGTCAGGCTGTTGGATTTGGTCACGGCCTTAGAAACCGTTACTAAATGCAATGGGAACCATATTTTCTCCTTTTCTATTTGTATTGCTTCAAATGACGAAAATGTGGTGAGCTTTTTCAGCTTATCAGTCAATTTTTCTGGTGCTTTATTTACACATTTAGGAATCAATCCCAAAAGATGTACTCAAGTTCGTAAACAGGTGCGATTTGAAACCGATTCAAACAAAGAAGTGTCATTTCTTTGACCCACGTTCCCCAGTCTTTGTTGTCACTGATTTGAGATCAGTCACCACTGAGGACCTAAAAAGCCTCCATAAATGCTGCCGCCTCGCTCCTCTGCCCCTCTCATCTTTCTCCATCGGTCTATCGATCCGTCTGTTGCTTTTACTCCCCCGGCTCTCATCTGTACTCTCAAAAAATGAATTGTCTTGTCCTCAAAAATCAACCCTCCTCCCATTTCGTCCTCCCATCTCCTTTTTGTTTGTTCCTCATTCCCTCTCTCCCTCCCTTCCCACCCTTTCTGTCCCTCTCTCCTCCCCGAGGGCTTCATTGTTACATTTACTGCTGTTATCATTTTCCCTTTGTAATTTCACCATCCCTCCTTCTCCTCAGCCCTCTCCATCTCCATTTTCTCCAGGGTCAAGTCTCTCCCCCTTTTTTCTTTCCCTCCCTCCCTCTCCCCCTCTCTTACCTCCTCCTTTCCCCTTCCCCACCTCTCCTCTCCTCTCCTCTGACTCTGTCTCTCCTCTTGGTGAGCCGAGCCCCCCGGAGACGCCCGTTCTATTTGTAGCAGCTGAACGGGGAATGGGAAATGATGTGGCATTCAGTTCTGTGGCGGACAGGCAGACAGGGGAATAGCCAAGAACATACAGCTCCCACTTGCCATCCCAAACACACACACACACACACACACACACACACACACACACACACACACACTGGGGGCATGATGGGGAAAGGGAGGTGCATGTGCCCGAACACACATAATCCTTTTTGGTGGATGCAAATCAAGCTTTCTTCAAAGCGTTTACAGTATCACAGCAGCAGCATGTGGCAGCACATAAAACGCCTGTAAAAGTCTTAAAATAAACAAATTACATCATAGAAGAACAAAATGTATCTTAACTATTTTAATTACAGTATATTCCTCTGGTGTGAACTTGCAGTTATATTATTTTTTTCTGGATAAACCTCTTGTTTTTAAACTTTTATCTGCCGTGTACACTTGGAAACAGGCTGTTTTTTTTCAGGTTTATTTGTCATATTTTGGTCTATAAATTGTTTTTTGATTAAAGGACCAGTGCATTTACGAAGATTTATTGACAGGAATGAAAAATTATATTCATGATTGTTTTCATTAGTGTATAATCGTCTGAAACTAAGAATCGTTGTTGAAACATTTAACCCTCTGAACTCCAAAGCCGTTTTTTTGCTCCTGTCACATTTTACTCTCTGTGGTGATTTTCACTGCAATATAAAAGTCCTGCACTGCTATGGAAACAGAACAACCATGGCTCAATGTCATAAATCATAAAATAAGAAAAGAAACGCAAGTTGAATGTCTTTGATAATGGCTATTCACATTTTTACAACCTCCACTTACAGCCTCTTCTGTCGTCTCCTCAATGCTCTGTGTTCAGCAGCTTCCTAGTTCTGCTGAGGAGTGCAGACTTCAATGTTTTTGACAGGATCTGGTTAAAGTAAACAGTTTATTTGGGGCAAAATGTAGAATACAATGTTTTTGATGAAATATCACAATTTTAAGCTTAGGTTTGGTTGCTTTCTCTGACGGAAGCGTTCATCAAAAAAACTAAATGGCGACGGCCAAAACGTCAGGAACGCCACGACCAAAAGCAAAAGATGCTTGATGGCCAAAAACCAAGATGGCGACGGCTAAAAACCAAGATGACAATGGCCAAAATTAAAGCTTTTAAACGACAATCCACAAACCAACGGGTGACGTCTCTGTGACTACGCACACTTTTTTACAGTCTATGGACTTTACATCTGCAGCTGCTGTACAGGGCTGGTGGGATCTGTTCTGGATACAGGACTACAGCAGCTAATCAGCATGACAGCTTGGAGAGACTTTTCAGTAAAGGAAAAAACAAAGTGACACTGCAGTGCAGTAATCCTGTCACATGGCAAACAATCATATTACAGCAAGAGGTATTTCTCTCTAAGTGAGTGAGAACGGTTCACAGAGCAGCCCAGTGTGTGTGAGAAACTGGTGCAAGCGCTAATTAACGAGTCGTGTAACCCAGGGGTTCTTAACCTTTTTGACCTCGGGGCCCAACTTTTCAAGTACAAAGTGTCCCGGGGCCCATTCAAATATTAACACTATTAGTTTAACTAATTGATCTCACTCTTGGTTTGATTTGTATTCAATAACTATATTGTTACCTGTTCAACTCCACCCCTATTTTGGAGCAAAACCGCCTAAAATGACATACCCAAATTAAAATGGCTGTAGCTTCTGAACCACTCTGACTATATGCATCAAAAGTGTCAGAAAACCTGTAGGTCATATAGAAACAGAGCAGTGGGCCTTTGGAGTCAGTAAAAATTGAAGATTTTTGTCCGCATAAAATAAAAAAGTATCTTTCAGTATAAATAACTGCCTGTGGCTGTATCTGTACAGGTAAATGACAGAATATGGCTGTAACTACACTATCAGTGAACAACTGCCTCAAATTTGAAGAAGATTGGACAAAGTATGACGATTTTACAGTGTTTCTTCCATGAAGAGATCCAGGCGGAGCTCTAAAAGGATATTTGGAGACCCAAATGGACACATGGTAACCAAATGATATTCTGACACACTAAAGGTGTTTCTCCCTTTTTATTTTGATATTATATTACCTTCCTTTTATTTTTATATATGGTCAAAGACTGGTATGTAAGTAGGGGACTTACAGTGCGTAATGGCTGTGACTGAGCGCATGATGAAGTATGAGGGTAGCTCAGTTACACAAGGTTATACGTTGGTTGACAGCTTATATGAGAGGAAGATAAGGTTTGTACTTTAAGTACTAGTGTTTTCTGAAGCTACTAGCTCCATGGTAACATCCTCTAGCACATTGTTGGGTCTGTAATGTGTCTTTTTCCGTCGAAATGCTGCAAGATCCGACTTGCAGCGGTTTTGGCGACATTGGACAGTGTGTGTTTGGGCTCCTTTTGTGAAAGATCCATAAGAAATGAAAGAAAATCGATGATTTCTTTGCAAAGATGAGGGTTTTGGGCATGCTGGGATACCAAACACGGCCATGTTTTGTGACGTAATTTGCGCAAGCAAGCCGTAGGAACAGAACGGAAGGGGAGGGGATCGAGGCCTCGCGGAGTTGAACAGGCAAAACCCTTGTCAAAGAAATGAGATGATACAATGTGATGATCACAAAGACATTTATTTATCATGTGTATGTAAACCTGCATACACAACAAGAAGCCCAACAGGCTTTCCCACGAGCGTTGGATGTTTCTTCGCTAGGTGTCGCTTTATTTTTGAAGGCTTCAGTGCTTCGTTTGATAGCATTAGCCCACATTCCACACACTGGATCATCATGCAATGTTAATGATTTAACACTGCTGCCCTCTAGTGGTTAAATCGTGTAATGTGTATGATTCATTAAATTATTTAACACTGCTGCCCTCTAGTGGTTAAATCGTGTAATGTTTATGATTCATTAAATGATTTAACACTGCTGCCCTCTAGTGGTTAAATCGTGTAATGTGTATGATTCATTAAATGATTTAACACTGCTGCCCTCTAGTGGTTAAAT
>NW_022280042.1:4379254-4400257 GCF_004355925.1 Anarrhichthys ocellatus
ATGATTCATTAAATGATTTAACACTGCTGCCCTCTAGTGGTTAAATCATGTAATGTTTATGATTCATGAAATGATGTAATACTGATGTAACACTGCTCCGGTCTGTCTTTGTTCATCCTGCATCGCTCTGTTCTGTTCTTTAATGTAACGTTACTGGAGCGACGGAGCCTCTCCCAGCTGTTAGCAGACTGTTGTGCTAGCAAGCAGGCTCGCTCGCGAGCTGTACCCAGCATGCAGTTCGGCGGTGAAATTTTATAAATGTACAATTATTAGTGTTACAAATTGTTTGTGTCACAGACTGTTGTGTGTTAGTATTAGTTGTGGGTTGTTAATTGTTGTTATAAAGTTATGACCATGACTAGGGTTCCCTCTCAATACATATAACACAACTAGCGCTGACCGCTGTGCATTAGCAGCAAAGAATACGTTTAGCTGCTGTTGAAAGCAGACAGCAGTTGTTTTGGCTATGCACCGGTATAATGGTGTGTGAAGAACTCATATCATACGGGAAATTAAAACCGGTATACTGCCCAGCTCTAGTCTTTATTATAGTTTGGACAATTTTGTACCAATATTTGACGGGCCGGATTAAAAAGCCCAACGTCCGTAGTTTGCCCATGCCTGGGCTAGCGGCTAGCTGAGTGTCTTCTTCTGCTTATTGTTGTTAAACAACTGACTGACGCATTACCGCCACCAGGTGGTGGGAAGCTGTATTGTAACTGAGCGTCTCATGGAGAACAGTAATATCTCTGGTGTCTTCAATTGATAACCTATGCGGTCCCGCGGCCCTCACGGCCCACAGGTGCAAAACTGAAAGTTTTTTGCGGCCCTCTAGGTGGCGTTCGCGGCCCCATCGTGGGCCGCGGCCCCATGGTTAAGAATCACTGGTGTAACCAACCAGTGTAACGATGTGTGTGAGAGTCAGAGAGAGAGCATTGATATGCCATGTATGGAGAATTCTACGGTTGCCTATATGTGTCTGTGATGCAATTTCAATTCAAACCAGCTATTTCTGTGTGCGTGAATGAGAGAGATCTGCTGTTTAACTGGTGTTACATTTGTTTCTCCATAATGAACACATTTGGCTGCTGCCTTATTTATGTGGTATATCACAGACTCAATTACAAAGACTCACTCCCAAATCGTCAAATACCACACTCAGTTTGGTGTCTGGTACCGACACTTCCTTCAGCAATATCCATCCATCCATCCATTTTCCTCCGCTTATCCGGGGTCGGGTCGCGGTGGCAACAGGCCAAGCAGGCTGACCCAGACTTCCCTCTCACCGGCAACATGTTCCAGCTCATTCTGGGGGATCCCGAGGCGTTCCCAGGCCAGCTGGGTGATGTAATCTCTCCAGCGTGTTCTGGGTCTTCCCCGGGGTCTCTTCCCAGTTGGACGTGCCTGGAAAACCTCCAGTGAGAGGCGTCCAGGAGGCATCCTAATTAGATGCCCGAACCACCTCAGCTGACTCCTTTCGACGCGAAGGAGTAGCGGCTCGACTCCAAACTCCCTCCTGATGACCGAGCTCCTTACCCTATCTCTAAGGCTGAGCCCGGCCACCCTACGGAGGAAGCTCATTTCGGCCGCTTGTAACCGCGACCTTGTCCTTTCGGTCACAACCCAGAGTTCGTGACCATAGGTGAGGGTAGGAACGTAGACCGAGTGGTAAATTGAGAGCTTTGCCTTCCGGCTCAGCTCCCTCTTCACCAAGACGGTCCGGTGCAGCGCCTGCTTTACTGCTGCAGCCGCACCGATCCGTCTGTCGATCTCCCGCTCCATCTTACCCTCACTCGTGAACAAGACCCCAAGATACTTGAACTCCTTCGCTTGAGGTAGGCACTCAGTCCCCACCTGGAGGGAGCAATCCACCGGTTTCCGGCAGAGCACCATGGCCTCAGATTTGGAGGTGCTAACTCTCATCCCCGCCGCTTCACACTCGGCTGCAAACCGCCCCAGTGAATGCTGGAGGTCACGATCCAAGGAGGCTAACAGGACCACATCATCTGCAAACAGCAGAGAGGCGATCCCGAGACCCCCGAACCTGACGTTCTCCACCCCCAGGCTGCGCCTAGATATCCTGTCCATGAAAGTCACGAACAGGACCGGAGACAAAGGGCAGCCCTGGCGGAGGCCAACACCCACCGGGAATGTGTCTGACTTATTGCTGAGAATGCAGACACAGCTCCTACTGCAGTCGTACAGAGACCGGATCGCCTGTTGTAATGGGTCCGGCACCCCAAACTCCCGCAGCACCCCCCACAAGAACCCCTGAGGGACCCGGTCGAAAGCCTTCTCCAAGTCCACAAAGCACATGTAGACTGGTTGGGCAAACTCCCAGAACCCCTCCAGTAGTCTTGCGAGGGTAAAGAGCTGGTCCACTGTTCGGACGGAATCCACATTGCTCCTCTTGTATCTGAGGTTCGACAAACGGTCGGAGCCTCCTTTCCAGCACCCTGGCATAAGCCTTCCCCGGGAGGCTGAGTAGTGTGATACCCCGGTAATTCGAGCACACTCTCCGGTCCCCCTTTTTGAAAATGGGAACCACCACCCCGGTCTGCCAGTCCATGGGCACTGATCCCGACCCCCATGCGACATTGAAGAGGCGTGTCAGCCAGGACAGCCCAACTATGTGCAGCGCTTTCAGCATCTCAGGGCGGATCTCATCCACCCCCGGCGCTTTGCCACCAAAGAGCTTTTTGACTGCCTCAGCGGCCTCTGCCAGGGATATGGGTGAGCCTCCCCCTAGATCTTCAGGCGCTGCCTCCTCTGCAGAGGACATGTTGGTCGGGTTTAGGAGTTCCTCAAAGTGCTCTTTCCACCGCCCGACGATGTCCCCTGTCCGGGTCAGCAGTTCCCCCCCCTGCTGAGAACAGCCTGGGGTAAGCCCTGCTTTCCCTTCCTGAGCCGTCGGATGGTTTACCAGAGTCCTTCTCCATGGCCTCCCCGAACTCCTCCCATGCCCGAGTTTTAGCGTTCGCGACCTCCGCAGCTGCAGCCCTTCTGGCCTGCCGGTACCTGTCAGCTGCTTCGGGAGACCCCTGGGCCAACCAAGCCTTGAAGGTCTTCTTCTTCAACTTGACGGCTTCCCTCACCTCCGGTGTCCACCACCGGGTTCTCGGGTTGCCGCCACGACAGGCACCGATGACCTTCCGGCCACAGCTCCTAGCGGCCGCATCCACAATAGAGGCTTTGAACATGGTCCACTCGGATTCCGTGTCCCCAACCTCCCTCGGGATGTGTGAGAAGTTCTTCCGGAAGTGGGAGTTAAAGACCTCCCAGACAGGGTCCTCCTCCAGACGTTCCCAGTTTACCCTCACTACACGTTTGGGTTTGCCGGGTCTTTTCAACCGGTTCCCCTGCCATCTGATCCAACTCACCACCAGGTGGTGATCAGTTGACAGCTCTGCTCCTCTCTTCACCCGAGTGTCCAAGACATACGGCCGCAAATCAAATGATACGATTACAAAGTCGATCATTGATCTCCGGCCTAAGGTGTTCTGGTACCAGGTACACTTATGAGCCACCTTATGTTCGAACATGGTGTTCGTTATGGCCAAACCGTGGCAAGCACAGAAGTCCAACAACGAGACACCATTCGGGTTCAGATCGGGCAAGCCGTTCCTCCCAATCACCCCCCGCCAGGTTTCTCCATCATTGCCCACGTGAGCATTGAAGTCCCCCAGGAGAACTATGGAGTCGGTAGGTGGCGCCCTTTCCAGGACCCCTCCCACCGACTCCAAGAAGGCCGGATACTCTGAACTGTTGTTTGGTGTGTAAGCACAAACCACAGTCAGAGCCTTGCTCCCCGCAACCCGTAGGCGCATGGAGGCGACCCTCTCGTTCTCCGGGGAGAACTCCAACACAGCGGCGCTCAGCCGGGGGCTCGTGAGTATCCCCACTCCCGCCCGGTGCCTCTCACCCTGGGCAACTCCGGAAAAGGACAAAGTCCAACCTCTCTCCAGGAGCTTGGTTCCAGAGCCAGCGCTGTGTGTGGAGGTGAGTCCAACTATATCTAGCTGGTATCGCTCCACCTCCTGCACCAGCTCTGGCTCTTTCCCCGCTAGCGAGGTGACGTTCCACGTCCCTAGAGCTAGTCTATGCTGCCGGCGATCGGCTCGCCCAGGCCTCCCGCCTGACCCGCCGCCTGGTCT
Source organism: Anarrhichthys ocellatus (assembly GCF_004355925.1). Classification (NCBI taxonomy): domain Eukaryota; kingdom Metazoa; phylum Chordata; class Actinopteri; order Perciformes; family Anarhichadidae; genus Anarrhichthys; species Anarrhichthys ocellatus. The sequence goes on from NW_022280042.1 coordinate 4,383,409, forward strand.
GCATTGCACCCGACCCCGATGCTTGTCCCTGCGGGTGGTGGGTCCACAGGGTGGCTGCTCCATGCTGTTTATTCGGGCTGAGTCCGACCGGGCCCCATGGGCGAAGGCCCGGCCACCAGACGCTCGCCAACGAGCTCCCCTCCTGGGTCTGGCTCCGGGAGGGTGCCCCGGTTTCCCTGGTCCGGGCGAGGTGGCTAAAGTCCGTGGGCTGCTTATCATTAGGGTCTTTTGAACCGCTCTTAGTCTGGGCTCTCCCCCGAGACCTGTTTGCCTTCAGCAATATATCATATATAAAAATCTAATGTAATACAATGCAGTAAGGCTCGCCGGCATTCTGTATTGCTTTCAAATATAAATTCTCCTGTGGATCAACGTTATCTCTTTATTGATTAGTTGACTAATCGGTTGTTTTAAGTCCTAGCTGACTAAGATTTATTGAGTCAGTTAGTCCTGTTTTTATCCATTTCAATGCTGAATGACTAATTTCCGAGAAACTTATGAGCACATCTCTGGTAAACACAAGATTTATAGTGGTGCTTTTGTGTGATTCTTCGTGGAGAAAATCTGTTTTAGAGATCGGTCTATTAAATCAATAGTATGAATGTTAGTCGACTGAGACTTTCCTTCCAAAAAATGTCCTTATCTCTGCTCAGTCAACACTCAGGAATTCATAATTTACTCCTCTCTCCTCTTTTGTGTCTTTTGTATGTGAAGTAAACTCATATGCATATGGCACCTATTTACCCCAATAAGGCATTTGAATTCATTCACCACCTCCGATTAAGTGCAGACCAGATCCACTTCATCATAAACATTCAAACCAGCAGTGTTATTTGTCATTTGTTGTGCTAGTGAGCCAAAACTATTGTTTTCACCTTTTCAACTGTAAAAGATATAGACCAACTCAAACTTCAACTTAATATTTCATGCACTGACTTTTGTTTTAATACCGTGTTTCTGTGTAAAATGGCTGCAGTGAACGCTGCCTCCTCCAGTCACCTCACACCACGCATAGCTGTCTTATTGATCGCTGTCAGTTTCAAGCAGTTTCACCTCCTTTAGATGCAAAGAGACAGTTCTCCAGGAAATAATTACCGAGGTCTGGACCTCGGTAATTATTCCCGTCAACAAAAGAATTTATCCACACTGGTCAACAAGCACTTCTGCTCCTGTGTGTGTGTGTGTGTGTGTGTGTGTGTGTGTGTTCACTCCAAACACAAGTTAGCTTAGATGTTTGTAGGGACAACCGTCTATATGCCCTTGAGACAACAATTGGAAGTTTATTTTGAAAAGACAATGCATGCTAATCTGTATGTTTCCTGTGAACATGGAGGTTTATTTTGAAAAGACTGCAAGTTTGCCCCCCAAACATACACATTTTTATAGTATAATATTTTCCAATGATAAAACACATGTCAAAAAGGCAGATTGTATGTGTGTGTGATAGACATTATTTTTGATTGGTTATTTGATGCCTTTCGCTTTCACGCTGCCATTTGATTGGCCACTTCCACAGAGGGAAGCAGCTGGGCGCTTAAGGGGGAATGTAAAAGTTAAATATGAATGCACGACGAACCACCTGAGCCTCCTGAGACCCTTTTATTTAAACCCTCCACCTCCATACACCTGTCCTTGTTGCATTGCTTATACAGGGCAACGTTTTCGGGGCAACTCTCAGGGGGCCACAGGATTGTAGTTGCTTTTTGTTGAGCCGACTTCAAGGGAAAACCAGACTTTTAGCCTGAAGGGCTTTACCTAAAACATGAAGCAAGCAGATGCAGAGTCAAAGCCTGGAGAATGGAGACTAGAGGAATATCTTGTTGCAAGGAGACATTTTAATAAAACTGAAACGATGTTTGTCCAGATCTAATCAGCAGCATCATTCAAGATTGAGAATTTTCATATAAGATGCTTTTTATCTCTCCTCTCTCCTTTCTGCTCTCTATTTTCTTTACTTCCCACTACTTCTCCCTCTCTTTCATCTTTAATTTCCTCCTTCCCTCTCTGCCTCCCACCTCTGCATTTCATCTTTCACCTCTATCTCCGTCTCTTTCCCTCCCTCTGCCTCTAAATCTCTCATTTTCTTTATCTCTCACCTCCACCATCCATCTTTCATAAGCTTTTTTTTTTAACCAGGCTAGAGCAGTAAACCTGTATATACACAGCCTAAATAGCCTCGCTGTAAAACACTAAATACATTCACTTTAACAGCCCTGCAGTATACCATTGATGCCAACTACTGTGCATTAGCTCTGCATCTACTGACAGCTACATTTCTGCGTCAGACGGTTCATTGATGTTTTATCCAGAGCTTTCAGTTTGAAGTTTGCCTTTTAGGAGCTACTGTATATCCTCAAGGAGCACAGATTATTTTATTTCTTTATATATTTTGCAATATCGTACTTCCAAGTTCAGCTGTGTAATACAGAAATAGGTTATATAGCAGCTTACACAGTGGGAAGGCAGACAGGGGGAAGAAAAGGTTAGAGAAATGGTCAAATCTCTTTTCTCCCTCTGAGCACAAATGGATTAGATGATGAGTTGTGTGTGTGTGTGTGTGTGTGTGTGTGTGTGTGCGCGCGCGTGTGTGTGTGTGTGTGTGTGTGTGTGTGTGTGTGTGTGTGTGTGTGTGTGTGTGTGTGTATCAAGCCCCTAAACGCCAAGTAACACCAGCAATACAAAATTGCTCAGTTAAATCCACCCTGGCACCGGGCGATATAAGACGTTATGGCGGATTGCGATAAAAATACTCACAATATGTTGATCATAGTGAATTTCAATTATCGATATAAGCATGAAGATTGTTACATGTGTGACGTGAAAAAAAAATAGTTTGCAATCGTTGTAGAGAAGAAAAAGATAGAGCCTCATTGAAAGAAATCTAGGAATTATCACATATGAAAGAACAGACACACAATGTTGCTATTTATTTATCTATCAGTGACCTGCCAATCACAGTAAGCCCGCCCTAAATCACACCCTGCTTTATGGTCTGTTTGACTCTAAATGGACCATAATTTACTAAATGAACATCATGCTGTATTGAAGAAGACTTGAAACTAGAGATTGAGACCATAAACTCATGTTTACAATGTTTACTGAGGGAATAAATCAAGAGAGCAGTAGAGTCATTTTCTCATAGACTTCTCTTTGCAAACGGAGGAGTCCTTCCCTGCTGGTCAGTAGAGAGAATGCAAGTTTTAAGACAACTCCGTCTGGTGTGACATAAAAATGGTACCAACTTTAAGTGTGGCTTTACCTATGTGAGCATATATCAGTGTGTGTGTGTGTTCTACTTCAGTGTGCATCAAGCCACAGTGCTCCCTATATATAAATGCGGACAGATTTTTGATAACATGCCAGTAAAGCTTTTTAGCTGAGTCTTTTTGTCAGCTCAGATATACTAAGTGCTCTCTCTCATGCTCTTCATTACTTTCACTCTGTCTCCGGCCCCATCACGTCCTCCTAACCTCCTCCTCCGCCCCTCACTCCCTTTAACTTCACCACCACCACCTCCTCTTCCCCTCCTTTTGGCATTTGTTTTCACGCCGCCTCCTCTTTGTCCTTGTAACATGATGTTGGTGCCTCTCCACTTACAAGTATCTCCTCTTTTATGTGTTTTTTGTCCTTCCAGGATTCTTTCCTTACTCCATTCCCCCCTCGCTTCCTTCTTCATATTCCCTTTGTTTCCTTAATTGCATCACTTTTTTTCTCCCCATTCCCTCTTTCCTTTCTTTCCATCATCCCCTTTCGATGTTCCTTTTTGTTTTTCTTTGCATTGCTTTTCATCCCATTCCCTTCCTCTCTTTCTCTTAACTTTGTCTGTCCTTTCTGTCAATCCATCCTTCCTTCATCTTTCTCCTCCTGTCTTCTTGCCTCTCTTCTTTCCTTTGATATCCTTTGATTCACCAAACCCTCTCTCTCCTTTCACTTTCCAAACTTTCCTTCCTTTACTCCCCCATCTACTCCTCACTTCCTTCTTTTTCTTTCACTCTTAATTTCACCACCGTTCTTTCCTTAGTGTGTCTTTCCTTCTGTCCCCCTTGCTTCTCCTGTCTTTCCTTCCACTTCCCACCCCTTTCTCTCTTCTTTCTTCCTTTCTTCACCCTATTGTCTTTCCTCCTCAAGTCTCCATCCTATTTAAATCTTCACCCCTTCCTTTATTAAACCTTCTCTCCTTCCGTCCTCACCTCCTCCCTCGTTCTCCGTTTAATTAACCTACTTGATGGTGGTAAAGGCAATGATATAAATTGTCAAATACAATACTACGTTTCTCCAGGCCCCCCTCGAGGTCTTGTGCATTTCATTTTTTGGCTCCGGTATGCGTTGGCAATGTTGCATTTATTCATGACTGTTCTCTAAATGTGATTGTTTTTTATGCGATATGTTGCATGCACGTTGCCTCCTCGTGCTCACTCACTTTTTCCCACTTTCCTTCCTTTCCAGACTGGCAGGTTGCAACGCTGGCCCTGTTGCTAGGGGGTGGAGCCCTGGTGCTGATGTCATTCCTGGTCGCTCTGGTTGCCGTGTGCATCGGAACGAGACGGCGATTCTACGCACCCGTCGCCTTCATGCTCTTCGCCGCAGGTCAGCGCACACACAGTACTGGGTCGAGGGCCACACGTTCATTATGCGCTAAAACACACACACCTAATGACACACACACTTAATTAGCCAATTTAGACAAGGTAACTGGAAGGTTGCCGGGTAATCACATTGGAAAGTGACATGCATTTAAATGATAATCCTTACTTACTCATTAAATAGGCACACACACACTCTCTCACACACAACTCCCCTCTCTCCCTCAAACTCATTTAGAGAGAATCTTATTTTTACGAGTCGGGCCCTGCAGGGTCACGCCTGTCCCTTTAATTTCCCCAGTCAGCCCCAAATCTCAAGTTGGACAACCGTCAAGTTTCCACATTCCCTCCATTTCTAACCTCCCGGAATAATTGGCGAATTCATTTTTTTTAGGCGTGAAAGGTTTCATTTTGCAAAGCTGGATGTGTTGCCTTCTGAATCATACTGTGCAAACCACAGATGAGATTCAGCACTGCAGAGGAAATCTTATTTAAAGGGACCGTGTAGAGATTTACATATTACATGTGATTTCTCATGGACTCATGGTCTTCTTATCCCCAAAAAATACTTTCAAAGCATGTATGAGAATTGAAAATGCATAAACGGATTGGAATTAAACCTCCTTATTACTTTTGGATTGACATTTGACTGTTCATTCATACAATCATTTTGCATGCTGTGGTGATTTAGAAGCTTTTCTGTCTTTAGCCTCAACAAAGCAAACAGACAGTGTGCCATTACCAGCTTAAAGACATAAAAAGGTGCAGTGTGAGAAGAGCCACAGGTCCCAGAAATATTTTTATAGCAGTCAGTGCTGCTTGATTTATTAAAATCCGAACATTTAAATCTTGGTTAAAGTACGTATGTTTTAGCGAAAAGATCCTATTTTCCAAAGTTTTCTAAAAATGTTTTATCATGTGACTTGACGGAAGTTTCTTCATATGGACGTTGCTACATATATATACATAAATCCATACAAGAGTCAGAGTGTATTACCTACAGCGACTTAGCTGGTGGTCGGCATGCTCCCAGCTTTGAGAAGCAGACAGGAAGCTCAGCAATGCACTGCTCTGGACGCCATGTTAGTCACACAGTAACAAAAAAATCAAATCAAAGTACCAAAAATCATCTCGTGTGCTGATGATGAGTTTCATGTCCATCTGACCCTCGGCAGGGCTCCAATGCCATGTCACCTTACGCTGTCTTTGCAGGAAATGAATAGGACTTTTGCTTCCAGATCCCTGGATGCTCAAAATCCCTGCTATTACTGCAGTGGCATCTCACCAGTAAACCTGCACAAGAACACAAATGTATGTAAAAGATTTCAACATGCAAACAATCAAAAAAACAGAGCTGTCAAACAGCAGTTGTTTTTGCCTCTCTGAGATATCTTAAAAGCCGAGCACGAAGGCGAATTGTGTTACCGATGGACTATGAAGAGAATCCTCGGTGAACGATAGATCACAAACACACTAGACAACTAATACCTTCTTTAAAGCTGTTTTTCACGCCGTCTGTGTTAATGTTTGCGTGCTTTTTGGAGATTATGCATTCCGTGTTGTTGTTGTTTTTACACGCAGGAAAGTGCCAGAGCTCATTTATGTTCCCGCAAGAGGAATTCTCTTTGAAGAAATAACCATTGATGTGCTCTCCTTTGTTCCACCGCCATCCATCTCCCCCCCTCCCTTTTTAAAAATCTATCTCTCTGCCACCCCCCTTCATCCTTTCCTTCACTTGTCCCGTTTCCTTAAGTCCACCTCTCTTTCTCTCCCCTGTCTCTTCCCCGGTTCACCCTCTGTCCTCCTCTCCTCCACCATCGTCCCCTTCCCTCGCCTCTTGCCCGATCAAGTTTGATTTATTTTGCTCTTCCAAAATGTGTCCGACGAACTAAACGGAGCTAAATGACATTCCCTCCGGGCTTGCGACTCTCTTCTCGAGCCAGTCGATGCTAATTGTTGAAGTGTATTTCTAAAGTGTTTTGTACGTGACTGCTAAGAAATGTAAAAGAAAAAAGTGTATGTGATTCATGAACCCAATCTCATTCAAATTTGCAGCAGACTTGCTTTACATGAGAGAAAGTTTGTTCAGAATATCTCTTTGATTCAATAACTGAGGACAAACATCTTTCTTCCATGTTGACTCCATTTGTTTAATCCTACAGACGTTTTTTTTTTTTGAATTGCTAAATTAAACAGTACATACATATTTAAAGGAAAGGTTCAGACTGTATGTATATCCAGGCAGACAGTATGAGAAAAATATAAGTATGAACCTGAAAAATGAGCATATGTCCCCTTTAAGACATGATACCTTGCCTTGGACTTATCGTCTGCGCGTCTCCTCCAGTTGTCCTGCAGGCCTGCAGCTTGGTCCTCTACCCCATCAAGTTCATCGAGAGCATCAACCTGAGGATCTACCACGAGTTCAACTGGGGCTATGGCCTGGCCTGGGGCGGGACCATCTTCTCCTTCGGCGGAGGGATCCTCTACTGCCTCAACCCCAAGAACTACGAGGAGTATTACTAGCTCTGATTGAAAGTTAGAACCCTACATCCTGAGGGAGGTATTTTTTTTTTTCTTCAACGGCTCAATCCCAAGAACTGTAAGGAATACTATACACCGTATTTGAGCAAATAAATGTATCGCCACAAGCTTCCTCCCTGGGTGAAATTCTAGGGGTTGATACTGCTTTGGGGGGGGATTTATTTTTCTCCCCTCATTCAACAGAGCGCTTAGGCTACGTATTTTAATTCATAGCCCTAACATCACCAGGTCGGTCCTGGGGAGGAGGTCGAGGGTGGGTGGGAAGGAGTTGTACTTCAATCCTAGGACTTGGAGGACTGACAAGCCTTCAGTAACAAAAGGATGGAGGTTAATGGTGACGATCCCACCTCCGTTCTTGCTCCCCCCCCGGACTAAACTGCAAGTCACTTGTAGCAACCCAACTTAGGAGACAGGAACGTGAGACTGGTAGGCTTTTGCCGTACGTTCACACACGCATGCACATGCAAAGGCACATGCATCGCCACCCGTCAACATCAAATCCTACCGCTGGGCGTCAACAAATCCGAAATCCAACCCCCCAGACTCTCCATCCGTGCATCACTATCAGTGCTTAGTTAGGAGTGTTGGCATTCTTCTTTAGTTTTTTTCAGAGTCCTCTGGAGCTCTTCACAAGGACGTGGAAGAGGATCAGACACCACGCTTTGTGCTTCATAACCTTTCATAAGACAATTAGATTCCTCATGGGGGGAAGGTGTCAGGTGAGACGGGGGGGGGGGATAAAATATAGACACTCCGCTCAATATTCCGTTATCGACCCACTTTGTCTGTTACCGTGGCAACCCACAGGGTGTGCACATGCAGCTGTCGTGATTGATTAGCCGCGGTCGTGTGGTGTGAGACGGGGCCGCGCTCGGCTGCCTCTGAAGTGTCCGCAGCATTTTTGATTCCCAATGAGCTGAGCTTCTGCACGCGGTGACGCTCGGAGCATCCTTCCTCCCCTGTTTGTCGATAGGAGTGTCTGCTATACGTACCCACAGACAGATACGGCCTCCGGTGGGCATGTTTACATGCACATCAATAGTTGAAGGAAGTCAGCATCTGCAGTTGGAGCGCAGTAATGATTATGGACTCAGCTGAAGGATGTAAAATCACAGAAACACCTGTGGAGGGCTCTGACTTTATTAGAAAACCCCGTCGGCCATGTAGACACCTTTGTTTCATTTCTTAAAAGTTGCACAAGTAGCTCAGGTGGAGCTGAAAAGGAAGTGTGGCCTTTTAGCTTTCAATCAAGAGGCTGGACTTCGCTCCCTATTTGCCACTTACTGCAGTCCACTATACTCAAGCGTTTAGGTTTCAGAGGGGTTTGTGTGTGTGTGTTTGTGAGCTGTTAAGTAAGTTACGTAGCCTACTTATTGCTCGTTACATAAAGTGCATACTTATTTTACATGACAAACGTACTCATTTCAACAATAAACCTAACTAGGTTGTTGAGTAAGTGAACCTAAACTACGGTGGAAGTTTATTTTGAAAAGAAACTGTATGCATGTAATGAAGGGGAATCTGAAACACCGTCCAAAGCTGAGCGACAAAGTTCGAAGCGTAGGGGCACTGACCGAGCGGCCATATTTGACGAGTTGGGAGTTAGAATGCGTTGGTTTAACCTTACTTAAAATCACATCTTTCATTTATGAAGTTACGTTATGATTGATAGGGTAGAGAACAAGAATCTTGAGCATCAATATGCCAAACATGATCTTTGAATGACATTCAGTTCTTGTCTATTTAGGAGAATCTTAGTTTAAATTTGAAATTAAGATATAGTTATTATGGATATTGTGGTATAGTGGATATATGTCCACAGATCTTCCTCTCATTGCCCTAACTGTGTTTTCAGAAATTTGCATTACCTGCATTGGTGCAGACAAATTGTAAAATCAAAATCACCACATAATCTAAAGAAGTACTTAACTCACTGTACCAGGATGACGATCAAGGACGCAAATAGACGATCGGCTAACTCCAGGTATGAGGAATCAATGCGTTACTGTGTGCATGTAAACACAGCCACTGAAGCTGAAACCAGATCAGCGGATCTACCGATGAGTTCAGGGCCTCCTTTCATTAACACCAGACTGCTGGTTCCTTGTCTACAGTGAATGTCAGGGATCAGCCTGAAAAGCATCTGTTGGCAGATTCAAATATCACCCAAGTTGTCAAATAGCAGTATTATTGTCTTATTATATGGTTGCTGGGATTTATAGATGTGCATAAAGACAAAAAGTGGGATTGTTTCTTACATCAAAGCATCAGCACCTTACAGAAAAGAACATCTGATAATCACTGAGTTCATGTCCCAATAGGCGGATTTACATTTAAACAGTATTTATCTCATTTCCACTGTTTCCCCTGCCCTCTGGGTTTGGCTCTAATTGTGAGTTGTATGGGTGGTAGCCATGGGTGCAATGCAATGTCTGGGTGTAAAAATGGATGGAGAAGCAAATAAAATAACTTCTATACAGATTTTATGGGGCAATAAAGCAGGTGATGACGCAATTTTTTGCTTTCATAGAGCAAAAACCTTTTTATGTTTTCTATCTCAGCCCCGTGTGCTGAGTTACTTTCATAACCCCGTGATCTCCATTCTTCCTTCTGCAATTTCAAAAGTCAAATGTAAAATAAGAATTCTCCAGGTGACATTTCGGAGATACAGGCAGCGTCTTGTTGGTGCTCTACATTGTCACATATTTACCGTGGAGCTGTCGAGCAGCCGTTCCTCCCAAAAATAGGATCCAGGCTGGCTCCCTCGCCACCTTAACAAAATGTAGAACTGTGCAGCCGCCCCGCGATTCATGCAGCTGACAGAAGTCCCGTTATTTGAAATAAACTGACAGGATGACGTTTACCACGGACACAATTGTTTCCTGTGTTGTTAATGAGCTCTGCCTGTCACTCCAACAGCGTTGCTTCTAAAATTACCTCATTCAAGTTTATTAACGACTGAAATCTGATGCAACTAGAAGAAGATTTGGTCACGCATTAGATTACAGCCAGCAAATTACAGTATAATTATGTAATATATATAGGGTGTGCATACAATACAATGGGTACCTATAGTAGGATAACTATGTACAAGAAAAGAGGCGAAGAGGTTAGGAAATTAAGGGTCCAGCTTTGTGTCATAACTTATATTGCTTATAAGTATTTTTTTAATTACTGAGTACCTATTTAACAATTACAGGGTACAGTAATATTGTTGCTGGGTAACAAAGCAGGAAAAATGGTAACAATACTGATATTGAAATTAGTTATGTTCTCATTTATTTTGAAACAAATATAATGGAGTACTTAATATTTCTTGAAGAGAGTTAGTTGATACCACTCTGATGTCTGTACTCTAAATATGAAGCCATCAGCTGGTTAGCATAGCTTATGTTAGCTTAGCATGAAGACTGGAAACAGGGGAAGAAGCTAGCTGTGTGAATTACAAAGTCTACCTACCAGCACCTCTGAAGCCCACTACTTATGTTTGATTGTTTAATCCGTACAGTAAAAGATTTCCCCGGGTCTTTATGCTAAGCTAAGCTAACCACCACATGATTCATTACTGGAGTACAGTAATAAAGTATTTAATCCAATTTAGGATTTCTCTGACGTATGAAACTAATGTCAGAGAATAACCTAGACCTGCTTCAACGTAACCCCTAAACACGTCTCCGGGTCATTTGTTTGTTGGTTTGTTGGTATGTTTGTCATTAGAATTACGGAAAAACTACAGGCCCAATCATCACAATAACAGGGCAGACACACGCGTTGTTTTCCACTTATGGAAACGTCCTTGACGGAGGTCTGCGCTCTCCGATTGCCCTTCTAGTATATTGTCATTGGTACCATGCATGTACAAAATATTTACACTGTAACTTGTAGGCTGTAATGTAAAGTGTCACTAAAGAATAAATCAAGGGCAAGATGTGGTAGCGATTAAAGTCACTTAATCTCACTTTACAAGCCTTTTCAGACTGACATAAACCTCATGCTGTAAATTCACAGTATATATCCTACTAATTAGAATTGAGCTGGTGTTATATGAAAGTAAGGTTTTCTGAGGGGAACTTCAATGCTTTTATGTGGATTTTAGTGACTGGATGTCCCCCATCTTTCTATTTAGCACTGAGTGAAAACAGAAACAGTGCTCACCGTTACACCCATTATTCCATTAGCCATACCAGCTTTATGGGTCAGCGGCTGACTCTCAGCATGTGACCCCGCTCTTCAGTAATTTATCAGTGTGAAAGATGTCACAGCTTCACCGGTTCAGTGGCGGGGCTCCGGTTAATCAGTGTTTAGCTTTGTTGGGTCACCGGATTTTCAGTCAGGCCGTGGATGAAGCACTTTGTGTCACCTGACTCGGTGCTGTTGTCGCTCCATGGCCAGAGTGAAACAAAAGTCCTGACACAATGACAAAGGACTGTAATCAAGATCATCACCAGTGTGATATACGATATGGTCGCTACTGCATTTAATACTGTGTGGTTACAGCTTAGTAAGGGTATTTTTACTGCCTAGAAACGTCTCTGTGCTTTGGTGGTGTAGAGGAGCCTAAGGCACTAACACTGTAACAGACCTGGGTTAAAACTTACAGGAACCTTTTTTAATATCCCCAAAAAAACTGAAAACATTGTTGATTTAGAGCGTGGTAATTCTGAATGTACCTGCCAGACACATAAACACTCTAAAAGGAGATAAATCCCCTTACACATCAAAGATTTACAACTGTAGCTGCTGTTATTATGATGACGTCTTTTATCCAAGATTCAAAGAGACAACTTCTCCTAGCTGGTGCCTTCAGGAACGAGCAGATGCAGTTAAAGTTGCCGCGTGTTTTGGTTTCTTAATTAGGTGCCGGAATCAATGTCGTGTCAATTGTAATTATGGGATTTCTAAACGACAATGCAAATATGTTTGCGCCCAGTTTCAGAAATGACCTACATGCTTTGATTTTTAATGAAGCACTTAAATGTGGTTCTGGGTAAATAAGATTATTTGTGTTGAGGCCTCTCAGTGGGAACCACACACGTTAACACAACTCCCCTTTAATACGTTATATACCTGTTATTTGTGGCCCCAGGGAGTCTGACCCGTGCTGGTTCCTTGTATGTTTTAGCCCAGCTCTGACTCCTAGTTATTAGCATTTGTTTGGTTATTAATTTACTTATGAAAATTAGAGGCTTGCAAACAGAGACAGCTCTGTTTTATGCATCATCTCCCAGTAGACTGGAGAGAAACACTGTCTATTGATGTGTGCGTAGGGATTTAGGAAGTGTGTATGAATGTGTGTGTGACAGAGAGAGAAAGAGTGTGTGTGTGTGTGTGTGTTGGCATGTTTTAGATGCCATTGTAGAGATGTCAGTAATCAGCATTTATCTCTTTGTACGTTGGCACATTAAAGCACTGAACAGAACGTCTCCGTCTCACTCTCCGTCTCATTTCGTTGACACATACTCTGTCTTTTGTCCTCTGTTTTTTTCAGCTCTGAAATGATCACTGTCATGCTTATTTCGCTTCCAGTGTTATCTAAATTAAGCACAATATACACTACAATAATACACTGTAGTTTCCTGGTATGCTGAGTTAAAGTTGTCAAATAGAGCATCCTGAAAAAGGAGAGCCACCACTAGGTAGGCCCAGGGGACTAACTATAATATATCTAGGTCACGATATTCTGGTTGGTATCTTTATTTTAAAACATGGTGTATTCTTTCTGACCTTATTATTCTGGTAATGTCATTGATACATTATGAGGTGTAAATGCTGTATGTATGCTTTTAGTTGCAATGTCCGTTATGCTGATGACGCAGTCTTGTTTGCCATTGGCTGAAACGCAAACCACACTTTCCCAGCTTACAGTCTGTCTTCGTCTACCTGCATTTGAGCTAGTTGTTAACTCTAAAGCATTTTACAACAATGGAAATCAGATTGATAGAGTCAAACATAAAGAATACTTAAGTTTACATTAACAGTTACATTTTTCTACAAAACTCATTCTTATTTCAGGACAGAGCTTGTTTCTCCTTTAACAACAGAAAAATACACAATCCACTATACAATCTACTCTGGATTGTGAACATGGGCTGTATGCTAACGCTGCTACCACTACCCTTAAATACATTTGTGAGCATAAGGTGTGGAGCGCATCAAAATAGTCGGTGGCGCTAAGTCTCCAGTTGGGTGCCATTAAAGCATTGCAGAAGAAGTGGGCGCAATGAGATGATGTAAGTATAAAAATAATTTGTAACTTGCAATATTTCACTTTTTTTGTGCACAAAAATAAACAGCTGGATGGCTTACAGTCATACTTGGGGGGGGAAATCTTTCGATCATTGTCAAAGGTTACTGGAAAATGTATTGAACCTAATGCTATGATTGCATTGTTCGCTGTAACTCCAGCTACAGAACCACTCCAATCCGTAGAAGAAGACTTCACAGCTTTTGTCACCCTACTAGTCAGATGCTTGGTACCGCTCAAGTGGAAATCTCCACTACCTGCTTTGCATATTCCAGATGATAGCCAAGGTGTCCCGTCTCTTTTGCTCTCCACATGGATTATTTGCCTGCATGCAACCAAAGCCCGCTGCAACGTGATTGGTTGATACTACACGGACTCCAAAGGGCACCAGAACGTTTTCGATACCAAAGCTTGTCCCGTTGCCTACAAATTCTGCATCCATAAGCGAATATCTGCTTACAGAGATTGATGGTTCACGCCTGTACACCACTTCACAAGGTAAGAGCTAGGAAAGCTCAGAGAAACTGCATATTAACAGAGTTTCAACATTTAGCCTGTTTTTATTTGTATTTCTGGCTGAGAAGGCCTGTGAGTGACAAGAAGAGCTCAAGAGGTGCTGAGTGAAGTGAAGTGGAGTCTGATTGCTGCTGTGACAGGCACACTTCACTGCAGGGAACGCCAAGATCCCTGCAAGAGAAAAGGATCTCGCAAAGTCACATAACAGTCGGTGTTAATGCGACAGTTCCCAGGAGCCTTTTTTTCAAGGAGTCTGTGTCGCACAGTATAATGGGACATAACATATTGCTCTTGTCACCTGTCAACGAGATGCAACAAATAATTGTGTTTTTTGACTGCTGAAAGTCACAAATTGCCTCTGAAAAGTGCTGTCATTGCTTATTCACAAGAAAAAGCAGGTATACCTTTTACAGATACACCAGTTGGTTCATTGATCCCTCTTTAAAATAATGTATTTTATTTATGTATGTATGTATATATGTACAGTATGTATTAATTATTATTTTAATTTTATTTTATTCATTATTATTATTTATCATTTATTATTATTATTGTAATTTGTTCTGTTGGTAAGACAATACACTTTTCTGTGAACTCTAAATATGAAACTTTATTATTACAAAATATATAATTATTGTACTTTCTATTGCTTCCCATGTGGAGAGTTGTGTATTACAAGTCTCAATTTTTTTTTTTTTTTTATGAAAAAAGCAGACAGCTAAATTACTGAGTAGAGTAAGCGCTAATTTTATTGCACAGCGGATGAACGGGAAACTCCAGCAGTGACATGGTTTCTCTGCCAACCCTACTGCTGCCAAAAAACCCTCCAGGAGATTCGGAGGTCTGTTGAGGAGCAGCACGCCTTTTCCGCCTGGATTAGCTCTCATCAGCACAGTCAGTACCTAATGTCTACCACACTCTGTGTCATTTAGCACCAGACACATAATCAGTGGGTGATTTGACAACAACACACTGGACCATTTCCATCCTCTTGCGCTATTTATATATTTTTTAGAATCAACTACAGCTCCTTTCTTGTTAACTTAGCCGTGGAAAACATCCAAGACTCACTGGCCCAGTTTACAGTAGAGGTTCCTACTGTACTCCCTATCCTGAGCTCAGACTGCCCCCTGCTGTCCACACTCTGCCATGACCACCCAGAGCCAAACTCACCACCTACATAAACGATTGACATTTATCTGGAGTCCTCATTTAATTTGAATTACTCAATGGACATTTGATTTTCATATCTGGACTCAGTAATTGTTTTTCTTTCGATTGAATGTACATTTTTAGTTTAAGACGGTATTTGATTATGAACCATACACTTTTGATTTGATTTCTGATGTTTGTGTCAAATACAACTGTCTTAAATTATAAAACTTGTTTGGGTTTTGCTTATGTTGCATTTTGTAGCGGGGTTAGCAGGCTAGTCGGGTTATCTCTCCAACTGTTCAAAGTAACATTTTCTTAAAGTGACAGTGTATAAGTGCTATTATTCTCCCGTCTGGCGCCCAACTCCTACTTTGGATATTTGAGAGTAAAACCTGCGCTACAAGAGTATTAAACGCCCCTGAATATGAGTTTATTTCCCATGAACTCCTGTAGTTTAACTTCTCACCCTGCTGCAGTGACGCATGTACTCCGTGACGTCACTGTCGAGCGTGATTCCAGGCGCAACAGGCTCAAAACATATATGAAAAAAATGTTGAATTTCCAAAAGAATGAGAAAGTAAAGCCAATGTCAACAAAACTATCAGTGTTACTGTGATTATTTTTTTTACTGTGAGTTTACCTTAACATTGCCAAGTGGAGCAGCTGAACATAGGTTTTCTCCACCCCTCCCTGTCCCAGCAGCGCACCCCTTGTCCCTGTCCAGACAGCAGCTCCAGACCGTCGGCTGCTTGGGATGCCAGTCAGTGCCGAGGTTTCTGTTTTTGGAACACTTACAGTGTAGCTGGCAGTCTGTGTTCCCAGAGCCACGCCTGGATCCATCACAACCTCATATCTAATAATAGCAGGCTCATAAATGCACAGCGCGTCGTGCGTAATGGAGCCATTATACAGTAACCAATCCCTTCTTTCTGAACAGCCAGGGAATCCAAATTGGCTATATCAGTTAATCAGCAGATCTAATAATAGTAAGTGTGTATCAAAATGTCAGTTTCTATTTTACCATGGAGTTCTTCCAACTTTCCGTGTTGCTCAAAACTCTGTGACCCAAATCAACGAGCATCAAAGTGGCCAACTAAACTCATGTGTGTTGTGGGAGGAATTGTGATGCCTGGAGGAAAAACGACACTTTGGTTGTGGCCTGTCACGTGACCACCACCCACCGGAGGTCAAACTGGTTGACTCACCTTGATACTAGTGCTTAACTCTTCGTCCCAGTGCGGAAATAAACACCGATGCGTCCGCTTGGTGTCGGGTTTTACGCATGGCGTCCGCAAAACGGGACTGGGGCCCCGCAGAGACCACCTCCTGGCATCCTTCTATTTAGAGGTGCGAATGCCCCCCCCCCCCCCCCCCGAATCCCCCCCCCATCATACACACCTGCTCCTTTCCCTCTCTCCCTGTCCGACAGACCGGCCGGTCATTCCCCTGTCTTCGTCCTCCCCGTCTTCACCCGGAGCTCGGCTCTCGTGTCACCCTTTTGCGCTCCACCTTTTGGCTGTTTATTCTGGATTTGTACTTTGGGTGTCCTTTCCCCCTTCTGGTCGATTCAACTTGTCCGTTCTTTCAACCCTCCCCCCTCATTATAAAACTTTTTTACACCCGGTGCCCTGTTATCAATGGCGGAGGGTGTGCGCCCCGAGGACTACTGCGACGAGCCGGTGGAGGACGACTTTGGAGAGATCATCAAGTGTCGATCTGGTAGGAGAGCAAAGCTTTCCACGTGAGATTGTGTGTGTGTGTGTGTGTGTGTGTGAGAGAGAGAGAGAGAGAGAGAGAGAGAGAGAGA
>NW_022280042.1:4400357-4403037 GCF_004355925.1 Anarrhichthys ocellatus
AGAGAGAGAGAGAGAGAGAGAGAGAGAGAGAGAGAGAGAGAGAGAGAGAGAGAGAGAGAGAGAGAGAGAGAGAGAGAGAGAGAGAGAGAGAGAGAGAGAGAGAGAGAGAGAGAGAGAGAGAGAGAGAGAGAGGCCAGGTGTGTGCATGGTTGTATGTCGGTCTGAGAGACCAGAATATTTTGCATGCAATATTAAAGGCTCACTGACAACCCCTTTAAATATAATCACAAACTTTTCCATTAGACTGACGTCACATCAAGAAGCAGTTGAACACACTAAAATATGAATGACTTTATACTCCATATTGTTCAAAAGTTATGAATCTGCTGCCACAACAGCTTGAAGGGGTCTATTCAGTTGTCTGAGAGGACTGCTTAATATTTCTGAATGATATTTCAGCTACAGACGCCCTGAGAGGAAAGTGAGGAGAAAATACAAATGCTGGTGATTCATTTTCTAGTTCTGATCTAAATAGTTTTCTCAAAAAAAAAAGTTTTGCAGGATGATCTTTCTACCTTTCTTTTCATCTGTGGAACAGATGAAAAAAAAGTTTTGGCATGTGAATATTTTTTTAGGGTTATTTTTAAGTGCTTGTTGTTGTAATACTCATCTTGGCCACAAGAGGCTGAAGTGCGACATCACACCATGTTCTAGATAACATTCATGATTTCTTCCAGTTTAGTTTTAATTTCTCCATATACTCACATCATTTGTGTGTTAGCAAGTTGTATAAATTCAAATTCACCTGAATACAACATGAATAATTTTGTCCTATTTAGGAGTAGTGCTGCACTTCAGCCCCTTGTGGCGGAAACGAGTATTACAACAATAAACGCTTAATCCTGACCACAACAAAAGACCTGCCAAAAAAATAGTTTTTCACCAGTGAAAAAAATAAAACTTAGAAAGATTATCCTGCCAAACACCTTCTTCACCTGTTAAGTCGTAAACAAATGAGAGAAAAAAATTAAGAATCACCAACTTAGATCACACACTGAACACAACTAAAAGCTAGCGAAATAATTTCATTCTTCTTTTGGGGCCCAAAGTATTTCAAATGTAATGAATACATTTGGTGTCTGAAAACGTTTCAACAGTAGTGTATGTTCATCTGTCATTGTCTTCCTGACCTTCTATAGGTTCCATATCTAGACTGTTGATTGATGGAGTTGTGCTGGAGTGGTGCACTTGGCTTAATGTGACAGATGTAATTATGATGTGATGAAGTGGGATTGAAAGTTGGATGACACAGACTGAAGGGAGGTGAGCGTGTCACAGCAGGATTCCATTCCTTTCAAAGTTTTAAATGAAGTGTATTTATATATGATCTTACAAAGAACTGTGCCCCGTCTGTATATGTGTTATAGCACATAGTATTGTCATCATTTAATATTTATTGTTTTTCAATGTACATCATTTTTATGTATTTGGGGAATGTTAAAGGCGCTAAGTGTGGGCTACTTTTAGACATTGCTGTACGCAAATGTGACTGGCTTGAACTACATTTCCCATCAGCCCTGTTTCTTCCTCTCGCAAAGAGGATGTTGACACTGGTCATTATCAAATCTAAAAACAGCTGACCCCTGTGACCTTGTCGAGGTGTGAAGCTGCTGCTTGTCGGAGGAACACAGTGAAGTATACTTGTGAAGTATAAAACCACTCTTTGCTGTCAAGTGAACTCTGGAGTGCTCCATTTTCTGGTGTGAATGCTATTCGGACTAATCGCATACCATTTGTGGTATGTGTTTTATCTTCCTGTTTTGATGACTCGTAGCCTATTAGTGCTTTTGCTACCGCTGAATTTGATTATGGTTCCTACACACACACATGGTACACAAATAGATGGTAAATGGCATTTATATCGGGTCTTTCTAGTCTTTCGACCACTCAAAGCTCTGTATTACATGTCAACATTCAATCATTCACACACACACACACACACATAGATAGCATTTTATCCCATCTAGTGGCAAGGTGGCAGGTTGCAACCAACTAAACTTCCGTGAGCCAAGCATGTTGGAGATCTAAGGTGGCCGACGAGAAAACATGAGAACGTGAAGGGCCAAAACAAGTGTTTGGTTTGTCCATTCTGGGCTACTGTAGGAACATGGTGGTCAGCCCTGAGAAGAGGACCCTGAATTGTTTCCCTACAGATACACGTCTCATTGTAAGGTAACTTAAAGCAAACGATTCTTATCTTCAGGTGATTATACAGTCAAAAAAACATATTTATTACTATTATATTCCAATTCTAACAATACATCCCCCTAAATGCCAAACACTGTTCCTTTTAAAGTCAACAGTACAGTCATTTGTAGAGCTAAATCGGGACTAAATTGTTTCTGTGCTAACTTGTCACCTATAGCCCAACCCAGGGCTAAGAATGTTCTGGGTGAAAGTGTTGTTTGTGTGATGTGTGGCCATGACACTGAATCTTAAGAGGCCGCAGAGGTTTCATTTCCTGTTATAGCGCTTGTAAATACCGGATGACCTGGAATGGTCCACTGGGCGGTGAGACACAGAGTCAAACAGACAGAAAGACAGAGACGGACAGATGGACAGTAGGGTCACGAGTTCCTCGTGTGTCCGTGTAAATTACATTTTCCCTTAAGTGACTGAATAAAGTCCCTCCCCTCTCTCTCTCTCTCTCTCTCTCTCTCTCTCTCTCTCTCTCTCTCTC
>NW_022280042.1:4403047-4406501 GCF_004355925.1 Anarrhichthys ocellatus
CTCTCTCTCTCTCTCTCTCTCTCTCTCTCTCTCTCTCTCTCTCTCTCTCACTTTCTCTTGTCTCCGTGTGTCTCTCGCCCACTCCCCCACGGTACAGCTGGCAGATCATCTCATGCTGGAAATAGCGGTCAGCTGGCCTGATGGACGGCTGTTGAGCGGTGTCAGATAGCTTAGTTTAGCCTCCCACGTTCCTTGTCCATTGCTTTTTCCACACCCTCTTTCTGTTGCTCCCTAACATCAGCTTCTTTATCTCTCTCTTTGCCTTCTATCTCAGTGAAACTTACATTTTCTTTCTCTTATTTATGTGCCCCCCCCTCTCCACTCATCTCCCTCCCTGTGTCATATTTCGACCACCCAAGTTGTTGTTCATTGCATGGACTGTCTGTCAGTAGCTAAATTTAGCTGTCTGTCTCTGCTCTGCACACTCCAGATATTTAACATGCCATGTACTGTATAATATATCCATGAAAACGCTGTATTTTACAGGCAAAGGATTTGATTTAAATCCCTAATGTAACTGAACACAAGTAACATTTTATTGTAAAATACGTCTCATAGGAAGCTAAAGATGCTCTAACTTCTGTTTCACTGGGATTTAAATTAATCCGAAAGACGCGTCTGATTATGATGAGCCATGAGACTGTAACAATGTCAAAATTAAACACTATAGGAGTTAGCGAAAATGTAAGCTAGTGAGCTAAGCCTAACATTTTATTGAATAGCAAACAAGTAACTTTCACACATTCACTGTGCTTCAGAGTTTTGGGACAAAACATCTAGTTGAAGTTGCCGTAATTTTTTACCTGCTACAAATTCATTTTGAGTAGTTTGTAATTGTCACCATTCATTTTCAAAGCAATGTAGTGATTGTATCACTGTGATGTTTATTCACAACAGATGGATGGATAGAGACAGTTTCTCCTCGGCTCGGCGTTTCTCAGCATGATTGGCAATTTGGCCTAATGTATCACCTCTAGCAGCACAAGCCGATGACATGCTGCCCGCTTGATTTATCCCTACTCCAGGCTGTGTACGTGTGTCAGTGTGTGTGTGTGTGTGTGTGTGTGTGTGTGAGACGCTGTGGGAGGGTCTGTGTGCTTTTGCTGTGTCTGCCTTGTTATCACACAGGTCTATCACCAGTTTGCTATTACCCATCATTCCTTGCCTATAGGCACAGACTTCTGGATGATAATCTTGATCGGAGCAGACAGGCAGGTAAATTCAGGCATTGCTGCGGACAGCCGCACCCTTAGGACCCCTGTTTAATATGCTAAACAGTGGTACACCCAAAAACAGGGTTCTTCAGAGGACCTGTGGTCAGGATAGAAAGCTAACATGTATAGGCCATTTTCACAGCGACTTGTCTTCTGATTCCTTCCTTTCTCCTTTCTGTACCTCTCTCTTCACTTCACTTATCTTGACCTTTTCTCTAATCTTCTTTGTATTGTTTCTCTTCATTTGACTTGACGTCACTTCTTGTCAATTCTCATTTCTCTCCACTTGTTCATTTTTTCTTCTTTAGAACTTCTTTTGGTGTCTCTTCATTTCACTTCACTTCCCAGCCCTTCGCCCTTTCTCTTCTCTTCCTTTTATTTCATCTTTGCCTCTTTCTTCTTCTTCCCCTCATTTCACTTCTCTTCACTTCACCTCAGTTCATTCGTCTCTTCACTTCACTTCAATCTCTTCGCCTCTCTTCTCTTCCTTTTCTCTTCACTCCTCTCTTTGTGTCTCTCGTCGCTTCACTTTTCTTTATTCTTCTTCATTTGACTTAACATCACTTCTCTTCACTTCTCCCCATTTCACTTCAATCTCTTCACCTATTTTCTCTTCCTCTTCTCTTCCCTTTGTGTCCCTCTCTTCACATCACTGTTCTTCGTTCGACTTATCAATTCTCGTCACTTCACTTCCCTTCACTTTACCTCATGTCACTTCTGTGCTCCTCATCTCTTCAGCTCAAAGGCAAAAGTGCTGGAATACATGCACCATTGAGTGAAACTCTATAAGCTGCATATGTAGACACACACACAAAGCTGTCGGTTAAAGTTGTCCCTCAGTGGTGTTTTAAGATCAGCCTCTCTGCCTTTTAAATCTTAACGCTATCTGCCAGCAGCACAGGGGGAGTTACAGATCCGAGTACGGCGACAGTGTCTGGGGAAAATTGAATGCAGCACCACTTAGAGCTCCCTACTTTCAGTTAATTCCGGCCTTCACTTTACATTTATAAAAAAGCCATTCTGCTCGGCAGAGTATGGAGAGAGAAGAAAGGACACATTTGAGTGATAAATCTTACATTATTTTACCCAAAGAACAAAAGAAGATGGAACTTACCAACCAAAGAGTAGACGGATAACTTTACAAACAACAAACTAACCAAGAAGACAGGTAACCAACTGAACAAATAAACCACTAAACAAACAACATGTTGTGTTCTGAGCTGACAGAACAGCTCTACGGTGTACCCGTCGTGTTGCATTTAGCTCAGTGAAATGATGAATATGAAACATCACTGATTTTTCAAGCCTGACTGAGGGGCGCCGTTTGGGAAATTTAAATTTGATGTCGGTAGAATGCTTGATGTAATAGGAACAAGGCCGTACAGGATAGAAAATCAAGACAGAAGTTGTACCAAACGCTGGGGGAAAAAGTGTGAACACAGAATCTTGTATCAGGAATCAGTCTTTGTGCTCTCTCACCTGGTTTCCATGGACCTTGGTTATACCTGGACCATGTGTGATGTGTGTGCATAACACCCGCTGCTACTATTATTATTCGTCACATTTCTATTACTATTCCTGCTACTGCTTTTATTACCGTTATCATTCTCTACTGCTGCTGTCTTTATTACTAGTAATCATTTTTCTATTATTATTTCTGTTATGGTTGGTGCTACGACTGCTAGTACTACTCATTATATGTATAGTTTCTGTATGGATTGACTATGTTGTAGTTCATTTTGTTTTTTATTCTGTACACATGACATCTATTGCATTTCTGCCCATCCTGGGAGAGGCATACATACAGAATATATTCATATGTGGTAACTAGAGGGAAGGGAAGCGGAAGGGATTTGGTAATGCAGCTTTTATTGGGGCAGATTATTTTGACAAAACGCAGGAGCCAATTTAAGATTCACTCGTTAGCATCCAGATAATTAGCAGCACACAAACCCAGTGTGGTTTTCCCTCGGAAGAAATCCTAGAAAGTCACAATTTACAGTTGAAAACTACAACTTTGACTCCCAACTTGGAGCCAGTGATCAAGTAATGACATTCTCAAACAGAAGATGGCAGCAGAGGCAGACGGTGGCTTTATAGCCGTCCTCAGAGAGACTGTGTGAGATGCTGGCAATGAAGATGAATGTGTGGGAACTGAGCCCCCTGTTCTTGGGAGATTTGAGTCTCGCTCAGTATGAGAGAGAGAGAGAGAGAGAGAGAGAGAGAGAGAGAGAGAGAGA
>NW_022280042.1:4406601-4410456 GCF_004355925.1 Anarrhichthys ocellatus
GAGAGAGAGAGAGAGAGAGAGAGAGAGAGAGAGAGAGAGAGAGGCAGGTTGATAGAAAGAGAGCGAGAGAGAGAGAGAGAGAGAGAGAGAGAGGACAAAGTGGGAAACAAATGCAAAAACAAGAAAGATGGTGGAGAAGAAAAGGCAGCTGTTTTCCTGGGGGAAGAAAAGGATGAGTGGGTAAACAAATAACTGAGTAGTGACGGATAGGAACACACACATTCTGTCTCAGTCAGGATGAAGCAGAGGGTTCAGTGTATGATCTGACCCACATGGAGTTTCTGGGTCACTACAGGCCAGAAGAGAAGTAGGTGGCTGCGTGTTTGTATGTGTGGACGCTGTAATGAGTCTGGCGGTTGAGGATCCCGGAGGAACCCCCTCCCCGTTCAACCAGACGCACACATCTTCTGGGTGAAGAGGAGTCACGCCAGGAAAAGTGGCTTTTTCCGAATCAGGTTGCATCCCATTCTCATGGAAGTAGGCCAACAGCTCGCAGCGGGGCGCACGCTGACCAATCTGGTCGGAGGAAAGAATCCCGCTGGGCCGAAGTCGACCACAAAAAGTAATTCTCCCTCGCACGGATTATCATGCCGCATTGATTTGTCAAGCGTCCATTATCATCGCCAGTCTCAGACAGTTGGCATGGCGTCATCAGAGAACAGCAAATATGACTCAAAACGAGCATCAGGTGATGGGTGGGTGTGAATGCAAACCATTTCCACTCACTCAGGATCAGAGTCCTCCCCAGGTCTGGATTAGATGGGATTTTCAACTTGTCAAAGTGTGGATCAATAGTTTTAGTTAACTTTTAAACAGGCGATGAAAGTGACAGAAATTAGTCTAAAATACAACAAAGGAAAAAAAAAGAGTTTTGAGGTCTCTTGAACATCGATACATAATCAAATGTTTTTTATTTGTATGAGATAGAAATCAGTAGGTTAAAGTCCTCAAGTAAGCAGCTTTCCCTCCCATACTCACACACACACAGAGACAGGAAAGGCCAGCGCCATCAAACGCAGATGATGTCGAAATAAGATCAGCTCCACTTTAAACCTCTCTGCTGCATCGGTATCAGGCGCTCTGCATATATATATGTGTGTGTGTTGTGTGCTCATGTACGTCTATCTTTGCAAGGACCAATTTGAGTTCCAGACCTTGGAATGAGGACATTTAGGCCAATTCCTCGCTTTGGGACAAACCATCAAAGGGCTGTTTGAGGGGTGGTGCTCTGGTGGATTAAGGGAGGCATATCATGCTCATTTTCAGGTTCATACTTGTATTTAAGGTTTTTGCTAACACAAGTTTACATGCTTTAATATTCGAAAAACACTATTTTTCTCATACTGTCTGAATGAACCTGTAATCGCCCTTTCACAGTACTTGCTACACCATCTTTATAATAAAAAAAAAGACATCCGGCAGGGGACCTTTATTGAATGTCAATCACTATCTCTCCTTTCTTTTTAATAAAGAAGTGAACATACACATAAGATTGCACATTGTGTCTTACCGAATATTAAATAATAAAACAGAAGAAAAATGGTGACATCAGGATCACAACGAAAATAAAAGCGAAAATACGTGCAGAAATAAAACGGGGGGTATTATGGTGAAACAAATGTAATAAAAAAACTTTTCATGTGTTTGTATTAGAAATAAGAAGCACATCGCTTCTCAGATGATACACTCCAGACTGTGTACCCGGTGTGGAAATAACAAGCTTAGTTATATAAGTGATATAAAGTAGAGAGAGATGGGAAAGATGCGGATAAGAGGGAGAGTCTAATTTAAAAGAGTGATATCACCTTCCATTTGCACTCCTGCTGCGTCTCCCTTTTCCAAGTGCATCCGTCAACACTTGACTCTGAACCTGCAGTGATTTCTTTCTAAGAATATAAAATGCCCTGGCGCCTCTCAGAATATTTTAGGTGTATATGTCCGAGTGTGCATGAGAAAAAGCGAGTGACTCGATGAATTCTGCATCGGAAAGGGAACGTGAGTGTTTATGCATATATGCATTCACGTATAGCCACGCTCTTCCTCCATTTATCAGTTGCAGAAAAAGTCAATGTAGGCCTTATTCTCAGGCAGCACGTTAGCTCGGGCTGCAATTGATGTGTCAGCTAATCTAAAAGATGTCAGAACACGGAGAGAAATCTTCACCACAAACTCACATTTGAGAAGCTGAAACTAGGCTTTGGGCCTCGTGCAAGAAGCATTCAAAGACATTTGTATTTCAGTCACTTTGCTCTGATCTAAGAGAACCTGTGGCATTTAACACTTTTCTCGTACCTTCTCTGGTATTCTGTTTCATTTTTTTACCTCGTCCATCCACCCCAACCTCCTCTCTAATCCCTTATACTAGACCAGGCTGACTCAGCTGGTTGCAATCTGCAACATCCCCACTAGATGTCACTAAATCCTACACACTGGTCCTTTAATATAAAAAAAAGTATTGGTGAGAGCAGCTTTAATTCGAATGGCTTGAGGTAAAAGGAAGTGTTGCGTCACTCCTACTGTGAAGCAGCTGCAACTGTGTGGAAGTACGACAGAGCCAGTCATTTGGACTGCAAGGGAAAAGGTGGGCACCGACGATTATGCGTCTGCACGGGATTCTCCGGCTGCAAATAGCCGACAATTCTATACCGAGTGGATGTGTGTTAGCTCAGTGGGTACAGTTCTGGCTTTGTGTCCTCACAGCTCAGCAGGTTATAGATCCACAGTTGCCCTGTCTCAGTTTCAGCCAAGCACTTTTTAATCTGGCCTTTGCTCCCTCCACTATTTGCTCTCCTTCTCACTTGTTTGTTCTCCCACACTCTCTTTCTCCCTATTTTTCTACTTTATTCTCTCCTCTTGTATAGCTGTCCACCTCCACTTTGCTCTTGATTTTCATTTATATTTTGTTGTTTCATTCTCTTTTATTTGCTCTCACTGTCAGAGGCACCAAACACACACTCTCTGCTTCTTGACTCTCTTGTATTCCTCACGTCTTTCACTTTCTCTCTCTCTCTCTCTCTCTCTCTCTCTCTCTCTCTCTCTCTCTCTTTTTAGAAAACCGTTGTCAGCAATGTTGTCCTCATTTTCTGCTCCCTCAAATTGTGTCAAAAGGTTGTGGAAATGAAAGATGGAATGGGAGAGATGATTTAAAAAAAATACAGATGAGGGGAAAAAGGGAGTGAAAGAAAAAATCAGAGAGATGGAGACAGATGGCTCAAGGGCAGATGGGGCCACTTAGGGTTGAAAGGTTGAATGGATGATGTGAAGAAGGGAAAGATGGAGTATAAAGTGTGAAAAATAAAAACCACCCTGCAAGGAGCCCAGAGTATTGGGAAGGCAAGTCGCAGGAGGATTTTAGTTGGAGGATATATTGAAGGATGGAGTGGAGAAGGTTGAAAGAACACACACACGCTTTTGGATTGAGGAGTTCAGAGGTGTCGAGCTTTGGAAGCAGGAGGCCACGGGGAAGATGGTACCAGATGGGGGAACAGTGTAGGGAGGAAGATGGAGAAATAGAGGGGGAATAGAAAATGATAGTGCAGGAAGGAGGGCGTGACAGAGAGATTTTTGAAAGTTGTGTTTCATAAATATGAGAACCAGTGAGGGTCTCCAGGATGTTCTGTGGGTCTCTGAGCTGGTTAGCAGGCAGTCTGACTCGCCAGATGTGGACCACTGTGAGAGGCCTCCCACTGGCCAAATACTCTTTTTCAACTCCATTCAACTCCCCCTATGTTGCCACTTTCAAAGTCTGTACACACTGCTAGGGTCAGAGCTCACATGCTTCATGCTAATGATGTAAAACTTTGACAGGACATTGAAGATATATATACATATATATATATATATATATAGAAGGCA
>NW_022280042.1:4410556-4458165 GCF_004355925.1 Anarrhichthys ocellatus
TGCCCAATGCCGATTTTATATATAGAAGGCAATATGTATAATAATCTAAACCAGTGAAATACATTTTTAGGTTCACATATTTTTTATGTGACCATCCTTACAGTTTCAATTGTTTTTTTAGACACCTGTTACCTCTAGCTTGCTAACAGGATAGGCTACATGAAATATATCTGAGAAGCTGCAGCTAGTAGCAGTGCTAACGCTAACCGAGAGAACACAAAAGTAGCTTTTTCAGGTAGTGAGAAGTGAGAAACTACTCAGACAATCAATAGGCTGCACGGGTTAAAATCAGAGAAGCCTCCTCACACAAGTAATGTTAGAAAAAAAGAGCAACATTAGCATATACGAAATTGCTACTGTCAGTACAAGGACACAGAAGCACCACCTAATCAGTCGTTGCTTGAAGTCTGATTAGCAACTTCAGAACTGAGATTGGTTTTTGAGAGACGACATTTCTGCTGATCTCTATGAACAGATATCGTCATGTGAAAAAGCCACTAAAAAGATAAATCGGCATTGGGCAATTGCCGGTGGGTTCAGAGATTGCATTTCAATCAAAGTGTTCCGCCTCTTTTGCTCTTTAGACGGACAGTTCACTTGCATGTAACCAAAGCCCGTTCAAACATGATTGGTCAACACGACTCGGTAAAAACCCCTAGGTTTTGTTTTTGGCACGGGGTCTCACCTTCACTATAAAAGACTCAGGAAAACCCTGTGATCTGTCAGAACTATTTTATTATCATGGTGAAAAAACATGATCATAGAAAATAAAAGAGCAGAATTTATTGCATGCATGTCATGACCCTTTAGTCCAGCTTTTCATTAGTATGATTGGTTCTAGACCTTGTTCTTCGATCTTGGCAGATTGAGATGGACTGAAGTGTAGAACAGTACACCTTGTGACAAGGTGATTATAAGCAGGAATATTAGCACCGACAAAACTGAGAGAACTTAAAAAAGACTGTAATATCTGAAATCAACAAGATTGTCCTTTCTAAGAGGGTAATAATAGCAAGGAAATTAGAAGAAACTGTTGCACATCAGAGTCAGAGCCTAATCTGTTTTGATGAAAGCTTTTGATATTAGACTGTCTATTAGACAGCGGCTAGTGCGGAGTATTAGGACCAGTCAATAGTCATGTATTCATGTAAGTTCCATCGAATGCTTTGCAGAAACCCTTATCTCCTTTACATTGTGGATATCTTTTAATGCTGTTTGCTGCTGGATTTGCATTAGCCATGACCAACACTTCCCCAAGCATTGGCTTAATGTTGCTGAGTTTCATTAAAGGGCAGCCTAGCTGTAGGGTGTCTTGGTGGACCACCGCATCCATCCCTCTCCCTCCCTGTATCCCTGTATTGTGTTTTCCTGTCACTCTGTAACTTTTATTCACATCCTCTGCAATTTCCTGACACAACCTGAGCAACTGACTGAAGCTTTTTCTTGGTGGACTGCAGAGAGGCTCTTAAAAAGATGGAACGTTCAGCCCAAAGGCACGTTCACACCTAACCTGACATGCCAGATGGTTTGTTACACTGAAGCATCATTGGAAACTGTTCATAAAAGACTTGGCAGGTGATTGGATGAACCATCAGTCAATCAAATTGATCAAAATAGAAGCTAAAGCCTACAGATCACAGTGTAAAAGTGGACCACCACATCAATCAAGACAGAAACAATCAAATTAAGGAACAAAACTTAAAGTGACATTCATCAAAAAGCAAAAGTAGCATTTGTTCAGTATAGCTTCAGTAGCTAGCGTAGCATACAAGCGCTAATGCTTGTTAATGATATGCTAACGTACTCTTTTAATGTTAGCCGCCTAGATGTTTACACGGAAAAGTAACATTTAAGAAACTCTTTTCAAGCTCCTTCCAAGAATCAGTAATACACAACATGTAAACAAGACTAGCTTGGAATCCCCAAAAAACAGCCTTCAAATGAAGAAACATTAAAACGACTGCACGAGAGTCATGGAGCAGATCCTCAGCCCCCAGGAAGAGCGCTGGGCTTTGAAGCAAATTTACATTGTGGCAAAACGGTGGAATTTCAATTTCCGGGTCACGTGATGCTATTCGGCCCCAAAACACTTTCCCCATAGACTTGCATTGGAAAAGAGATGTCTGTAACCCAGCGGATAATTACTTCCACATCCATGAAGCCCATTAAGCAAGTGTTTCCTTTAACCCCGCCACCCAGCCCTTGGTCCAGCCTCGGGCTCATTCACATGATTTTCTTGGCGCAAAGGGCCGACCAGCGGCAACACGATCTGTGTGTGCTGAAGGAAAAACACCAAGTAAAATCCAAATTATCAAGGGATCCCTTTAAGAATAATCAAGACAAAAACAAGTGAAAAGGCTGACATGCAGATGAGGGGTGAGAGACACAGAGAAAGAGACGTTGGGAGGGCTGGGGAGGAGAGGGACAGGGCTCTGATTGCAGTTAATTGCTGTTCACATGCAGGGAGGGTCTGATCACTCTGAGGCTCCGTGCACGGTTGTGTGTGTGTGTGCAGATGCTAATTCTTCCCTGGCCTCTGGGTATAGCCCTGAGCTCATTGGAGTGGCGGCTTGGTCGTGCTTTAGCCTTGGTTTATAATTAGCAATAGATTATATTCCAGAACCTCTGCTGCACACGCCTTCCAAATCAGACAGGGAGCCTTTTTCAACTTACGTAAGAGAAGAAACAGGGAGCCAAGACCGGAGATAACGCCATATAAATAACTTTTCATCCTCTCCTTAATGTTATGTGCCTGTGTGATATCTTTGTCCCCTCTAATACCTATGTGTTCTCTGTTCTGTGGCTCTGTTTTACCGAGTGGATTTTTTTAAATTTTGGTTTTGAAAATCATATGTTTGTAGCTGTACTTTAGAGCCAGATACATACAGCAGTAGATTGATATTATTAGATGATGGATTTATTTAAATAACTAGCTTGTTGAAAATGTACTATTGTGTTGTGTTCTTTATTGTAAAACGTTCTTTTTAAAATGTATAAGCTCATATATTGCAATTCAATTCATTCATTCATTCTACTTTCTATAAGTATTAATAAAGGCCTCAAAAAGTCTATTTATAGACAGGCTGTAGTTTCCAGGAAGTGTGGTGATGACACTTTCCTTTACCTCTTGCAAAACCTTACAATGGCTTTTTAATGGTCCTTGAAGCCCCCTATGCACCTACACCATAAACTAAACACATAAAAATGAAACATTGGAAGGAAGAGATTCACTGCAGGCTTGTATTGTCACGGAAACATGGTGAGGCCTGTCGCTATTAGGCACACTTCCAACAACAACCTAAGCGCCGGGTCTTTTTTTGGATCCTGACTTACAGTCTCGGAATTGCAGCGCGCGAGTAATCTAACTTTTATGGCTTTGTGAGAACTGAGCAGCGCGTCCCTCCCCACCGAGACATCCACCATCTGTTATCTTCTGTCAATAGATTTAAATAACGTTTATGACCTGGATGAAGCTGAAGGGGCGGTCTCGGAGAGGAGGCTGAATAGCTCCTCCAAAGAGATTGCACTCCACATCAACCACCATTTTAAGTACAGTTGTCAAAATCATCGACAGTTTGGTGCAAAGGTTTTTTTTTCTATCATTGAGTAGTTACGCGTCTTTGCAGGATAGTTTAAGCAACGTCCGATTCAAGTGTGGAGGTTGTCTAGCTCAGTTAACTCCAGTAGATTTAATTTGACAGATCAGTCAGACTTTTGTCTTAATGAGCCAGTCTTACTTGGCTGGTCAGTTCTCTAGCCTCGAGGCCTAGTAGTCTGTTGACTTGTTTACACGCCCTTAAGCTACGGTTAAATTCATTAAGGGGCTTTGGACTTTGAGCAACAGTTGTTCAAACATTCAGCATGACTGGTTATGTATGTTGCTTTTGGACACAAGGGTGCACACGAGGGGTTTGGAAAAAAAGGGAACATGTTGCTGTCCAACATCCTTTCAACAGAAGTCATCACGTATCCTCATACAAACTGTATGTATATAAACTGTAGCAGAAAGGGAGAGAAGAATGAAATAAACAGAATAGCCCTTTTCCACCCTGACAGGAAAAGAAGGTGGGGAAGTGAGGAGATAAATGAGACACACCTATACATACAAATTGACACATTATTAGCTCATAAAGTTTACATGATTAACGTGTTTGCAAACAGGGGCTTATTTACATGTCAAGCTGACATGAATCTAAATTAGTGTTCATTTGGAGTTGTTTTGGTGTCCACCTGATGAACGTGAGTCCAATATTCATTCCATCTGTTTTGGTCCCCAACAACTCCTAAGAAATCTGGATCTTTAGCTGCAAAACACGGAAACATTGGTGCTGCAGGCTTTTAAAGCAAAACAAAATAATCGGGTGATCACTTTCTATGTATTCGTCACTTTGAACAACTCCTTTCACATCAGACATTTGAGCCATTGGTTAGAGTAGCTTTAATATACATTTATGACAGTAGGATCAATCTTGCTAACTAACTCTGGGCAAGAAAACGAATAAGCGTATTTCCCAAAATGTCAAACTATTTCTTTAAGTCATACATATTTCTTTAGCTTCATTACTTATTCATATAATTTCCATTCTTTGCATGTCTCCCAGCAGTGATGGACGTTCTCTTGCTGTTGTATCCCAGAGTAAAGCCAGCTTTAGGTCCCCCCCCGCTTAATCAACCATTGTGGCAGGCACATTTCAGGGGATGAATATGAGACAGGCTAGACAATTTAATTAGCCCGCAGGTTGTTTTAATCCATTGTTTGCTTTTGCAGCATAATTCCAAACCCCTGAGTGTTCTGTCAACAAGAAAAGAGAAGAAAAATTACTCTTAATGTTTTGTCTTTGGTAGGAAATGTTAGAGGTTTGTTTTGAAATATGTTCATCCGTATTTGACTAAAGACGCACTTACTGTTTCAAAACAACTAGGAGCACAAAAGTAAAATAAATGTACATTTGAAAAGACCTGTTTGTCGGTACTTCTACATACTATCCTGGGGATGACAGAGTCAGTGGGGGTCCCGGGCTTTGTTGATGAACCCTGCAGAAGGGAAGAAACTGTTCTTGTGGTGTGAGGTCTTGGTCCTGATGGACCGCAGCCTCCGGACAGAGGGAAAGGACTCCAACAGTTTGTGTCCAGGGTGAGAGGGGTTGGCTACAATCTTTCTTGCCTGCTTCAGGGTCCTTGAAGCGAACAAGTCTTGGAGGGACGCAGATTGCAGCCAATCACCCTCTCAGCAGAGCGAATGATGTGCAGACCATCAGCGTACCAGACGCAGGATTCAAGTACTTTGCTGGGTGTTTATTTGTCTGTCTGTCCATGTAAAATGTTGACATGAAACTACCGGTGTGGTTGATATCAAAATGAAAGATGGGTGTGGTCTGAGCAAGGAGACCAGAAGTAGGGGGTTCGGAATAGGGTAAGGGGCCAGTGACTCCCCCACTCAGTGCCCCTGGCCCATATTGGTGTGATCCCATCAATCAAGACCATGCTCAATGGCCTGAAGGTAAAAAGTTTAGTTCAACTTTTGTTAGCTTGAGTTTAAAATGTCTGTTGAAATAAGGTTTACAGATATTAAATGTAAACACTTCCGACAGTCCTAAATAAGAGAAAAGAAAATCATTCATTTCCATGAGTGTGATTCACTGGATAGTGTGTATCCAGCTATGCGCTAATTAAACTAATTCAATCACTGGAGAAGCTTGCTGGTGGACTGCTTCCTGTAATAATAATAATAATAATTCCAATCATCACACTGATACAGAGGAGTGAGTTCATGTTTTCAAAGGGTTCCTGAGACGCACAATACTGGGGAAATGATTACAGTGCAGTCGGCTTGACTCGAGGCTGTCACACAGGTTAATTGCTCGCTCGCCGGGGAAAGCTGGGGCGGCATTCTTTGGGAGTGAAAATGCTTTTAATAAGTAAACAAAACCCGCAACTGAATTACCCGCGGGATTATTTCACTCGAGAAGTCTTTAATAAGTAAACAAACGGAACGATTGGATTAGCTCGCAGGTTGTCTGGCTCGGGGCGGTTGTGTGATTCAAACGGGCTTCGAGTTAACGTAGTTCGGGAAACATTTGACAGTGATCTGAACTCCCCGTGGCTTGTTAGTTTAATCAAACATCAGCAGAGTAGATTACTGAGGCCCAACTACAGTAATCTCTCCCTTTATTCCCCTCTCCGTCCTACTCGCACACATCAAAGACACACACTGGAGCATAAAGTGACAAAAGGCTCTAGTTGATTGTTTATCAAGCTGCCAGGAGTAATATAAAGAGGTGGTGTGTGTGTGATTTAGTGCGTTTGCGGTGTCATTCAAGCGGTTGCTCGTTTAGCTAATGACCCAGGCCTCCGCAGGATCGCTCTCTGCGGGAAGCATGCAGACATTTATCGCCGCTGGCAGCGCAACAATGCAGATGCCATAGCAACTGCAGCCTGGGATACAATACAGGAGGAGCGGAGGTCCTTGGCAACCCGGGCGCTTCCTCAAAAACTCCCTGTGAGCCTGAAGGCAGCTGGAGCTGACACATGTCTACAGTGGTATACAGTATACACACAAAAAGCCCCGTGTGTGTGTGAGTGTGTGTTTGTGAGGGATTGAGAAGAGAGCATCAGATTCCGGCTCCCTGTATCTGCCCCCACTGTTGAGCCGTTGTATCTAACAAACCCTCGTTTTGGGCTTTTATGATTGAAAGTGCGGCTGAACGTCTGCTGGCAGCATCTTTTTGTTCGCTGCGGTTTCTGTATGTACAGAGAACTCAGGGCTGAGCAGAGAAGCTCGTGAAACAGTAACGCTGCTGAAAAGCGCCAGGGCTAAGTGAATTGTGAGCACCACTTATTTAAATATCTTTTGAATCCCAAAGTAAATATTCAAGCTTTGAAGCATAGACTGTAAAATAAGTGTATAGTCATCGTGACGTCACCCATTTGATTTGTGGTTGCCGTTTTGACGCCTCAACTTCTGCCTTTTGGCCACCGCCATCTCGGATTTTGGCCGTCGGCATGTTGGTTTTTTGCAACCAGTGAACGGAATTGACCATATTTGGACTCTGGAGGAGTGACACCGTGTAGAGCTCTGATAGCAACCTCTCAATCACACAGTAGCACCACCCTAAAGCATACCCTGCTTTATGGTCTGTTTGACTCTAAAGGTGCGTTCACACCAAACGCGGTGCAAATTATTCGCGCGAGTAGAGTACATACAAAGTCTATGCACAGACCCGATGATAGCCTATCAGCGTTGAGATGCTCCCCCTGTCATCACTGACTTCCTGCCGAGCTCTACGATACCTCATATTAGCAGAGACCGGACCAAACTATGTGTATAAATGTGTGTGTGTAAACCATATGGTACAAACAATGAAAAAGACGCTGCCATATTTACGCCGAGATGACGTTATGTTGAGTGTTCTTGGAGCTGCTACAATGTTAGCTTAACATAGCACCGATTGATCCGAGCTCCATTGAGAAGACAAGTATTTTAAAAGTGATTTGCTTGTCATCTTGCGGAGAGAACTAACAAAAAAACGAGTGTAAAGGCACTTCTGCATTGGCTTCACTTTTCAGAACCGAAGGTTTGTTCATTTACTGGAATTGTTACCAATGATTAAAACTCGTATGTTTTAGCCTCCGTGTCTGGTGATTAAAGAGACCGCCTGATAGCAAGCGTTAATATTTTCCAAAATGAATTGCCTCACAGTATGGCTTAATCAAGGAAGCTAGTGATTAAGAGCCCAAGTTTGGTATGCATGCACACATGGGTGCCGATACAGCACACACACACACACACACACACACACACACACAGGTGCTTGTATTAACACACCCATGGTGTACGCATACACACTTAGTCACATTCCTATACATGCACTCGAGAGAGCAGTCTCCTTAATGGCCCCGCTCTCAACTCCCCAACTGTGATAAGTGAATTTTAATTAAGAGAATATTGAGAATTGTAATAAATTATTTTAATGACCTGCAAATGGTTTCTCCTTCTCTGCGGAGAGAGGGAGAAAGGGAGAAAGGGAGAGGACACACGCCGGTGGTTTCACCAGGGGACGAAAGGGGAGCGTGTATCGCTACTGTCTGTCTCATTTTAGTGACTGTAAGACAGCGTTATATGGTCATTTATGCAGCAGCCATTCCAAATAACTCTAAATTTATGAACTATATATGATTTCATTGTTTATCAAATGATCTGTTTTGTATTCTTTATGATGCTTTTCATGTGTGACTCCTATTCTTTTCATTTTTTCCTTGTTTCAAGCACTTAATTGGCGCACTTTACGTAAATAATATCATATACTTAACTCTTTCGCTGATGTACGTGTGCTTTGTGTGTATACTGGTGCCAGCCAAACCAGGCAGCAGATTGTGGAGATTTTCAACCAGCTGGTCCGGCTGTGTTCCTATCTGTCACCCCCCCGCCAACACACACACACACACACACACACACGGTCACACACAGAGGGAGGGTTACCGTCAAACCAATCAAAACCCTTTAAAGAGGTTCCCCCAGCCAATGAGCGAGCGGGGAAACCCCTCCATTCCCTGCGCCGGCTGACTAATGGCGGCGCTTAACGGTGCTCATGACTGTAAATAAAGGCATATGTTTGCTCGCTGAGGACTCGCCAATTTCAGGGTTGTGCGTCACAGGAGTGTGTTGCTCAGCTGCTGGGGATGATGCCCTGTGTTGTAGGATTTTGTTTTGCTCTTATGGTCTTGGCAGGCATGATGTTGGCAAAAGCAAGCAAGCCCAGAATCGAAGTATGATATTCCCAGGTCGGCTGAGGGATAATGGGAGTACAGTCAGGGAAAAAAACCCACGTCAGGCCAGCAGCAACTACAATACTGCTACACAGGAATACAGATGATCCTGTACGTCACTGGACACATGGTAATCACAGTCTGGTATTTGAAGCATTTCACCAGGCTAGATACACAATCTCATCAGAGAGCAGGGTCCGCGGCGTCCTCGGAAGCAATTTGTGGCCCGGTGCTTGGCTCCAGGGCTGCTCAGCAGTCACAGCGGGCGCGGCAGATGGAAAAAAACAGAAGCTCTACAGTCCCCAGATCAACAACTGGAATACAACCTCCAGGCAGCGCGGGAGATCAGTCCAGCTGCCCTCCGGTCATTGGTAATCCTGTCCACTTCGGGGGCCGACTTGTCTCCTGGAGGAGGTTAACACAAAACTCTGCATGTTTGCAGCACTGTGTGGGCTCTGTTTCCCATCACTCTCCATCACACAGCCGATTGCTTTACTGTGGGACCCGGGCCTTCAGTGCTGTCGTACTACAGTTGAACCACCTCCTAATAACCTCATTATGACGCCAGAGCTACGGGTTATTATTTGTTTTGTCAAACAAATCTGTCACCCTCCATCAAAACTACTTTTTACAGAAAACACACAAAACTGGCAACCCTACATAGACCTTACTAGTAACACTATGGAGTTCAAATGACAAGATCATCTGAGACAATTCAAGAGCAGCTTGACATTGGTAGGGACATGTCCATACAGTCCATGTCCAAATGGATAGCTATTGTAGCAGAACAGAAATACATGGAATAGCCCTTTTCCAACCTGACAGGAAAAGAAGGTGGGGAAAGAGAGGCTATAAATGAGACACACGTGGAAGCTGGGGGAAGGGAAAAAAGCCAATCAACTAACCAAAGCTGCATGGAGGAGAACCAAGAGAGGAGTGAGAGTTTTTAATGGAGTTACCGAAAGTATAATTCAGTCTCTGGACCTGTTGAAGAAGACTAAACTAAATCGGAGCAGCGAGGATCCATGAACCGACTGAATACACGGAGCTGGAGGTGTGCTGATCCCGGGAGCAGGTGGTGGAAAAGGAATCGTGTTCCGCTACAGTTTGGACCAGTTTGGACCTCCTTAACTTCGGGGCTTCATCAAGATAAGTCCCTTCAGCATGAAACTCTCCAGGCTTCTCCTTCTCCTCCCAGCACACTTACACACCCTGAAATAAACTGAACTGAACTGAACAGAACTGAAATGAACTGCCATATATTCCCTTAGCTTGGGACGGAACTGCAACCCAACACACTCGCACACTCGCACACGCATGCCACTCACACAATATCACTTGCTCATAAACTATTGACATTCACCTGGAGTCCTCATTTAATTGTATTACTCGATGGACACTTGATTTCTATATCTGGACTCGGCCATGTGGTGCGTTTGATTTAATGAACCTTTTTTGCGTATAAGTCTGTATTTAGAAAGAAATTATCTGTTTTGATTTGATTTTTGAGTAAAATATAATTGACTTCAATGAAATACATTAATTGGTTGAGTTTTGCTTACTTTGCATTTTGTAGCCGGGTTAGCAGGCTAGTCGGGTTAGTTCTCTCTCCAACTGTTCGCAGTGATATTTGTTTATTAAATTGACAGGGTGGAATTTTATTATTCTCCCGTCTGGAGCCCAATGTGCATTTTGAAGAGTTGTGAGAGAAACCTACGCTACACTATGGTTATATATACTTAGTTTTGGTGAAATAATACAGTCTACGCCTGTAGCTAACATAAGATATTTTCAAACTTTCTATTGATGACTTGAATGCCTCGAAACAATGTTATGAAGTTGTGAGTTTATTCTTTTTATAATTAGCCTGCTTCTGAATTTCTGACAGCGCCCTCTTTATCTCTCACTTCAGCAGACCTGCCAGCTTTATTCATGAGTAGCCCTTCAGTGGGAATGAACTCCAAACACTGTTGGTGCACAGAACAGAATATTTTCGGCAACAAGTCAATCAACAAATAGTCTTTACAAAGGTGGTCTAGAATTCGCTTTTTACATTTGTCCTTGTGTTCATCTATGATTTACTGACTGAAAAGGCTTGAATCACACTGGGAGGACAGGTGTCTGCTAAACTTCCTGTTGCATCTGTCTTTTGTTTGCTTTGTAACTCAACTGAGGACTGTTTTTGAAAAGATGAAATTGGCACTCTGTCAGTGAAGCTGATTGATGCTGGCTCTCCTTTTTTTAAAGTTAGGTCCAGCTCTGGATTGTTTTAAGATTTAAAGTAAAACCTGTCTAAGAAGCACAGATGATTTATTAGGTCACAATTAATCCTCAGACTTTGAACATGTTTTTTGGTCATTAATAAAAGGGGTTGAGACTCAATTTATCCCCAAAGTAATGTTATATGGAGGACATTTTCTGCTGGAATGAACAAAACGTGAAGCTGTGAAGTCCTCACGGGAGGCTTGTGAGCAGAGTCTTGGATGCTAAAATGGTCTGGATTGTTTACAGGATCCTCTACTTGCAACCATGAATTTGATAAAGTTGCAGGGGGGACAGAAATACTCAACTTCTTCACTAAGTGAGCGCTTAGCAGCTAAAGAGACTGATTTCTCAGGGGTTGGTGGAGACCAAAACAGAGCTAGAAGAGTGTGAATATTGGACTTGCATTCATCAGACGAACAAAAACACAACTCTAATGTAGGCTCATCGATTGGTAAATAGCAAACTGAGTGCGAACACATTTGCCATAACAACTTTAATGTTGTGTTTTCAGCTTGTATTGCTGCCCCCAAGTAGCTAGACAAGTTCATTGATGCAGCCTAAAAGACCAACGTTTTAGTAGCAAAATAAACTTCAAGTATCATAAGTACAAATAGTAAGAGTGGTAGGTATGTATTTAATTAATGCATCTTTCTTATTGATGCGTTAACATGTACACAGCATTTAAATATTGTTCATTTTATCTATATATTAATATGTAAGAAATTAATCTGTTGCTAACGAGAGATAAATGTGTGAAAAGGGCAATATTTTTTGGGAAATGCAGTGGAGCAGAGGAAAAATGTAAATACTTAAAGGGTGGGTCCATTATTGTTTTTATTTTTAAGTTTTTATATCATTCTGTAGCTTCCCATGGTGTTCCTTATGTATTCAAACATTCAAACTTTGGTCGAGGTAGACCTGACGTAGGTTTCTGCATGATGACGTTGCTACATGTATCTTTATCCATAACAGTTTATTACCTACAATAACTTCAATTGCTGTCGGCAGGCTCCCAGTTGGTGGCTGAAATGAATTGTCTGCTGAAAAACGGTGGTTACACTGGGCATCTCCCAGGTGTGAATGTGTGTGAATGTGACCTTCTTTCTCCTTGCGACTGCTGTAAACAACATGTTCTTATCAGAAGTGTGGAGTACTTCTAACTTTGGCTCCAATATTTTGGATGGTGTCGGACTCCCGCAGACACGCACAGTCCGCTGCGCTCGGACCAGTCGGTGCATTATTCTGTCAATAGCATTTAATGGTGAATAGATAAGGCTGCACTTGACAGAACTAGTTTTATATGACGGATCGCTTTATTCCCATTGCAGACGAATGGCTCCAGCATTTCGGGCCTTCATCACTGTCTGTGAATAATGGCCGCTCCTCCTGCTCTAATACAGGGAGGATACGCATTGACACTCATTCTGCTTCTGTTATCACCTCAGGAGAAAGTTCTCGATACGCATAATGCAAATGTATTTAATATTCATCCAGTGGTAAATGTGTTGTGTTAATGTGCAACATACGCTGGCAGGAAAGGATGTGCACTAAAGAATGAATCCAATAAAGTGGAATTTTTATCCAAAAACCTTTTGGTGTGAGGCACATTTTGATCCGAAGGACAATGCTCAATATGAATGCGGTAGGAAGACTTAAACTTCACTGTTTTCAAAGAGAAGAAATAACATTGTGCCATGTAAGAACTCCTCCAACTTTGACTGTAATATGATTATGGATTAAAAAGAAAGAAAATGAATTAAGAAATACAAGTGGTGTTTTTTTTGTTGCTTTTAATGGGTTCCTAATGGTCCTTTTTTATTTTCTCTTAATACTGCCAAATGAAAAAGGTAAATAAGAATGCCTTACTGTTTTAATTGTAAAAAGTCTTGCAGTGCAATTTAACACAATGATTAACTACTCTCCTGGCAGCACGAGCCTCGTACTGTAAACTGCTTAACCCCCAAAGCCCAATAACTTGTAATGTTTGGTAATGTAAAAAATACCTTTTTTTTTTTGGTGTGTCAGTAATAAAACAATGCCACTTGTACCGATTCTCTCATCAAGGGAGAAATCAAGTTATTTGATCATGACTTATTTTAACTTGTGTGACAAATTAAGACTGGACCTAACGATAATCTAAACCATGATCTTTTCTAGACCTAACCAAGTAGTTTTGTTTGACTTCACAATGTTAACCACGTGTTTCAAACTGCAACCATTTTACAATGTGCGCCTGTTGTTTTGGGAGTCACTGACAAACTACGTATTCTGTCATTTAGGAGGACTAGTTTAAAATACTCTTCTCTAGTTCTTTTCTGAGGCGGTTTCCAGTTTTTCTTATACACAACTCATCGATTGGTAAAGATCGCCATAGATACTCCGTTACTCCCTGAAGCACACCGTGTTTCACCAGTTGATTGCTTTTAATGTGAAGTAGCAGCAGTAGGACATTCTGGGGTAGTGTTAGCAGAAACCAAATCCAGCTGTGAATCCAGCTGTAGGCGAGTGAACAGTAAACAATGAGGCTGATATCAATGGGCTTTAAATACAAACAGCAACTCTGGATTGTTTCCTGTCAAGTAATGGTGGACTCTGCCACGAACAATTAAAGAAACTACTGTATGGACAGAGAGATAATTACAGATTGTGGATTCACTGAATGGCTTCAGCTAAAAGTGATGACTATATCAAAAAGAAGATATCGTGATATATAAAATATGGCAACACTGTAATTTTATTCATCAAAAAAAAACCTGATTAAGAGCTCATTCTAATCTAACACAATTCTTAGTTTTAGGCGATTCCGTAAACTAATGCTGTGAAATGCTACACACTGGCACTTTAAGGAGTACCTTTTGAGAACAATACCACCTTCAACCTTTACTCCTGGATGGGTTGACATGATAGGATGTAATTATGTTTTTTAAATGTTGGTTGTAATATTTAAAACCTAAAATGACCTTGTAAGTGAGACTCTCCCTTTTTTTCCCCCTTCTCCGTGGATGTGTTTCAGTATGCTCTCAGCCCTTTAATTACCCATGCAGCAGATGACCCAGGAAATTAGCTGATATTCTATTCATGAGGAGAAAAATACACTTTGCTGAGCAGAGCGGAGATCAAGTCGCCCCAGTGCAGATCCTCACGCTCGATAATTGCCCCTCATTTAGGTTTTATCTCATTTGAACGTACCAAAATCAAACTCCCGTTTTGTAGAATACTCCTGGTCTACAACTGTTGGGTTTGATGGATGTTTCAGAGCTCTGACAGCTGCAGTTCTTCTCACAGAGGTGGTCTGACGGAGTTAAAAGTCAGGAGACAACAGAAAACCCGTAAATCAAGAATTTAAGGAGGGGGAGCATTTGCATTTGGCCGGCCGCAATTTGTTCCCCACTTCCAATCAAATGATGGGCTTAACTTCAAAATAAGATCTTTTGAAAACATGTACACCCACTCTCACAGGATTATTATGAAGAAGAAACTACAGCATTAGCTGTGCGAGAACGATTATTTACAAAAAAAACAACACTTAAGATAATGTAGTCATCAATATTTTGGAAATGCTGAGAAATTAACACCATCCATCATGACACCAAGCCACCCAACAACCAGCGAAGCATACGACTATCTGAAATGGATAGGGAGAAACTGGATATAATAGAATTTTTCATTACAGTTAATGCATCATCAGTCAAGCTGATGGGCTGCGTTTGGAATGTTTTCACTCTGAAATGATGCTGAGATCAAATCCTGTCCAAAAGAAGCCCATAAGGCTGATCGATGAAGCATTACCTTTGTGAAAAGTTAAACCATTTCTGGTTTCTCGCTGTAGAGAAGCTCTGGTCCTGTAGTCTCCGCTTTTACCGTTGCGGAATCATTTTAAGTATAACAAGCAAGAAAGTCCACGAAGGGTGGATGTGAGTGGCGGCAGAACTTTTTATTTAACCTTATTTTATGTAACGTTGTTTTACGAGACGTTGTTACGCATGATACTAGTGTTATGCAAGAAAGTCATTTGTTTACTGTAGTTACGTTGTTGAGGTTTTTACGTTACGTGTATTATTTTAAATGATGATCAATGACAAATGATGATCTTTCTTGTAACCTTAGCCAAGTAGTTTTATTCCCTACAACTCACCAATCGTTTAACAACGTTAATAATGTTGTATTGTGCATTTCTGCAAGCGTCATACGAGGCTGATATGAAACATATTCATAATTATTATTTTTGTGGTTGAGAAACGACAACATTCACCGTATCCCGTTGTTTGCAGAAACGTAGAATGCCAACATTTTTTCTGCCGAGAGAAGTTAAGAAATGATATTAAGAAATCATT
Source organism: Anarrhichthys ocellatus (assembly GCF_004355925.1). Taxonomy (NCBI): domain Eukaryota; kingdom Metazoa; phylum Chordata; class Actinopteri; order Perciformes; family Anarhichadidae; genus Anarrhichthys; species Anarrhichthys ocellatus. The sequence continues at coordinate 4,425,922 of NW_022280042.1, forward strand.
TTAAAGCTAAATCTATATTTGTTCGCAGTTTGTAGTCTGTAGCGATCTTACAATTTTATGCTACTTTCTGCTTTTACTCCGTTACATTTCAGTGGGAAATATATAGGAAAGTAAGAGTAAAGCATCCCCTGCTTTATGGTCTGTTTGACTCTAAATGGACTATAATTTACTAAATGAACGTCATGCTGTATTGAAGAAGACTTGAAACTAGAGATTGAGACCATAAACTCATGTTTACAATGTTTACTGAGGTAATAAATCAAGAGAGAAGTAGAGTCATTTTCTCATAGACTTCTATACAACCAGAGGAGTCGCCCCCTGATGGACAGTAGAGAGAATGCAGGTTTTAAGACACTTTCGCACTGGCTTCACTCCAAGTGAAGCAAACTTTATTTGTGGAAGTGTAACACAAGCCCTTTATATAGTTACAATTTTGCACTTTTCTTTCTTTTACCGGACCAGGTTTTCTGTGTGTGTCAGTTAGTTTGAACTTATATTATAATGTTTGTGGTAATAACATGAACTTTGGGTTGTTGGACTCAATATTTTTAAAATGCTGTCAACTTAAGGATTTTTCGTTGCAGTAAACTCACCTTTCATTACATCACTGCGTGGTACCACAGCTATAACACAGCAATGGCAGTGGAGTTTCAGACTCTCACTCCCTACTGAAGTCTCCATTTGTCAGCCTGTGATTCTCTTATGTGGGAAACCGAGAGAGAGAAAGAGAGAGGGAGAGAAAGAGAGAGGGAGAGAAAGAGAGAGAGACTTTATGCCTGTAGTAGACCACGCCAGACGGTGAGCGCGCCGGAGGAGGAGGAGTCTCGGGTCCCGGGAGGCTCTCAAACACCGGGACATCACCGGGACTATATGTGATTGACAGCGAGCGGAGAAACGTCTTGACCACTCTGACACACTTCAGTGTTGTCCTCCTGTGTCCGGCTTTTAAAACACAGAGGCACGCACACTAGCGCACGCACCTGCATCGGCCATGCTTGCGCGTTCACCTGGATAAGCAGAAGGTCGTTTTTACGCACGGTTTTTTGGGGGGGATTTCGGAGAACACCTCGGGCATACACCTGTTCACCGTATACGGGGAGCGACTCAGCCCGGCTCGGCTCGGATTACTTGCGGCACTGAGATGGCGAGCGGCTAGAGTGGCACGTTTTCAGGTAAGACCCTGGAAAGCAACGCTGGAATGATTGCTGGAAGAATGCGCACCACGCACTTGAAGTCGTCTCAGCCGGCTGGCGTTTCCTGCGGTTTGGGGCGCAGTTTCTTCTGTTTGTAGTCAAACAAGTCCAGCTGACGTGCCAGTCACGAGAGCGGCTGCACGCGACTGTCAAACTCATTTTGACAGGAGACTAGGGATTATGAGGATTTAAATCCTGCGCTGAGTTTTGGAGAATTATGCTGCGTATCCTCACGTTGTTTCGGGAATATACTCCGTTTGAAAAACAGGCAGGCGGGGCATGCGAGACATGCGAGAGACATGACATTCCTCAGCATTGAGCACGTGCACCTGCGCGCGCGCGTGGGTTGTTTGCGAGGGATTACTGCAAGTCATCTGTTAATTCCATAATAGGACGTGCATTGATTCTGGATCGGTTTATTGGCAACACATGGTTGTGTTCGGTCATTTCAATAAAGTGGCATTACATTTAGAGAGGGAGCTACTGAGGACATCCAGACTCAGCTGAGTGTGTGTGCGTGTTGTGCGAGTCCTGTCTCGCCCACACTATCAACGTCTACCCCCGCCCCTTTTTTTTGTGATTTTGTTTACCCTTTACACGAGGTAATGACAGCTCACTCTGCTGCTTAGAAATAAAGGTTGAACTGGATTTAATAAAGTCTTACAGTTAACATATCCTAAAATAATTACCGGCAGCTTGATTTTTGTGTATTTTTCCTAAATCTCAGACCTGGACTGACAAGGCAATTCAAACGGGCCGTAGCAGCTTATGATACGGACTGCTTAAAAAATATAAAACACACAGCAATGCCCAGTGGGAAGGATGCTTGTTCGAATAAACTCACTACAGAGCACAGCTTTGCTATTACACAGGGATGCAGACGGAAATACTTGAAAGTACCACAAGGCTACTAAAGCCCCATCGCTTTAAGACCCTGAAGGCGAATTGATGCCAAAAACAGTGCAAGACAGAAATCATAAGTACCATCACTACAAACCAATGTGCAAACAATGAGTTTAAAGTCGCCCTACTGAGACATAAACACAGTGTAAGTGGAAACTGTAGTTTTACTGTAGGAGATAAACGTTTAAAGTCATAGAAAATCACAGCCACTTTGGAACCACATACAACATAATTTATTATATTTCAAAAGAGCCATAAAAGTAGAGAAAATCAAGAACTTTTTATCAAAAAATTCAGAGATTTTAAAGCAGTAGGAATCATGTATGAAGTCAAAAGCAAATTATTACCTTAAAGTATCCAAATGTTGTTTAAATACCCCCTGCAGACATGTTTCATGACATGTATTACATCTGTTTTTGTTTTGTTTTTTTCAAATACGGTATACCATCAGAAATCTTGAAGGGTCACATGGGGACACTTAATAATTAAATTCCATTTGCACCGCCCCCCTACCCTAGTCTTTGGCTTTATTGATATATGACATATTTACAAAATTATTCAAATCAATGTATGAATAATTGTTTGTGTCTGGTATGGCTTTTCTGCAAAAAAGTAAACATCAATTCATTCATTAAGAATTCTTGAAACTACATCTTTTCCTTCTCTCTCATTAAAAATCCAGAATCTCTAAAAAATGTCATTATTGTTCATTGGAAAAGTTTAGAACGGAGTAGAATACAGAGAATCACCTTTGGTCTCGACAGACAAAGCATCATATTAGATCGCATCACATATGCTGCGTCGCTCTCAGGGGAGCGACTCAACCTCAGGGGGTGTTTAGTGTCACCAGTGATGGACAAAGCTGTCCTTATGTACAGCTGTGCTTTAAAGGTTATCCAATGACTTTTGTTGGCCGCCTACTATCTTTCCTGCTGGTTTAACAGCTGGACACAGGACGTACTTCCGCTTCACTTGTTATGACCCGGAGTCCCACCATCACGCTCGTGTTAGCTGCATACTGGACCCTGACTGGTTCTAAGCTATAGTTGCGGTGTCGTGAATCCTGCAGGTACGTCCACGTGTTAAAGTGAGATTTAGGGTGAGCTTAGAGAGAGTTCGCCTCCAGCAGATGGATGTGAAAACAGACACTGCGCATTCATCATTCTGCACAGTTAAGCTCGGTGAAGGGACACACATTTTTGACTGGAGGGGAGGGGTTTAAAATAAAAGCAGTAATATTCAGAGGCTTGGTATTTCAAAAGGCTGCAAATCATGTATAAAGTCAGAAACAAACTGCCACTAGAAAGTATCCAAGAGTTGTTTAATATGAGAAAACCAACGTGACTTGGGAGGAATATGAATGTTAAGGAGGCATGATGTAGTAAAAACATGCATATCAGTTAAAGAGCTGAATTAATGGAACAGTTATAGAGAGAAATGAAAAGATATATAAAGATTATAAAATATAAGTATGGAGGATTAGTGTTCATTTTTTACATCAAAAAGGTGGTGTATTGTAAAAAAGGGTCAGCTCCCACATGCTTCGCCCAAACATTAGCCTTAGTTAGAGTCCTGATGGGCAGGTGGCAGCCCTCTCCCCGGGCTGTCATTGTAACCGTAACAGTTCGGCGGAGGGTCTGGTGACACTACTTTCATTTCCGGCCTGGCGATGCTTCTTAGCGTGCAGATCCGTGCGTGGCTTTCATGCTCCCATGACAACATCCGGGAGTGGTGTTGGAAGGTGGATCAAGCGTCTTGTAAGACAAAGGCTGGGAAGGAGAAGCCGGGCCCATTCGATGAGTGTGTGTGAGTGATCGTGTTCGAGACCAGTCCTGAATGTGGTGCGTCTGGTATAAAGGGACGTCGACGTTTTTCACACTTAGACACAAACACTGTACAAGTGTTCTTTGAGGCCTCAATGTTGTCAACGTTTTAGTAAACTGGCGGCTATCCTGCACTTATTCTATTAAAGAAATCTGGCATTTGCTCTTTTGTTACACCGGTGGAAAAAAAGCAGCTATTATAAAGGCTGGATTTTACCCTTCCTGACCTGTGTGTGTGTGTGTGTGTGTGTGTGTGTGTGTGTGTGTGTGTGTGTAAGCGCTTACTGTCTATACTTGTTTCTTGGCGATTCTTTATGGCTTTGACTAGAAAAGAAAATGTTTCACTCTAAGTTATTCCTCCAATTGAAACTACATGAACATTTTTAAGATAAATGTTCATGGAGTTTTGCTTGAAATCTGCTAGAAGAGCAAATGCAGCCCAGCTATGTCATACTGTATAAGATTCACATCAAACAGATACAGAATATTTTATTCATTGTTGTCAGTGAAATGTAAAGAAAATGCCTACGTTGCCCCATTGTGCATCTTCAAATAACTTGTTCTGCCTCCCCAAATGTCTCAAACCTAAAGATATCCCATTAAAGGTGCTAAATTGGAAATTCAGAGCATTGCCATTGCCTCCACACGGCTCTCAACATGGCGACGGCTATGGCTAACTAGTGATTATCAACATTGTTGTCAATTACATTTTTGTTTTGATCGAGTGACAAATTATTCCAACACCAGTAAGGAATCAGTTCTATGGTAACCAAGTTCACATTTAAAAAATATCGGCCCATTCGATTCCAGCCCTAGCTTGATGCTAACAAAACAAAGAGGCCTAACTAGTGACTTCAGCTGCCTCTTTGTTTTGTTTTTTTACACATTACTGATACTTCTCATTTTACATATAATCTTTGGCTATTATTGAGTCTTAAAAGTTTGTGGGGAGATCATTTCCACCTGTTTTAACTGGCTTCATTCATTTTGCTGTGCACGACGCGAGTTCCAAATGGCAGACCCTAAGCTTGGGTTAAAGGTCAGCGGGTCCTAAACATAAGTCAGTAAATCCTCCTAACCTCTGTAGCTGACCCCTGAGTATTTTAATATCAGGTTGTTTTGCTGGACACTTCACTTAAACCGTCGGGGAAAGGTCGGTCCTCACAAGTATGGTCACAAAAATGTGTGTCACAGGCTGGGTTAGTTTCTCCTGTGGGATGCTTCCCAGGTGCACACTGGGATTTACCACACTAGGTCAGCTCAGCTCCGCTCACCTCCTTATCCTCTTTGGACAAGGACGAACGTAATCTCCCTCTCTCACCCCCCCACCCCCACACCTCTGGCTCTCTCTTGCATCACCTCTCTCTTTTTTTCCACCTTTCTGTCGACCCGAGTCTCGTTCTATTTTTGTCCTCTCTTCTTTTCCTCTGCTATCCTTCCCACTCTCACCCCTCACCCTCCCTCTGTATGGCAGTCTCTCTTTCCCCTGTCTCTCTCTGTGTGTGGATTGATTAGTGTAGTCTGCTGTTGCTGTTGAGCCCGCTCGTCGTGCTTGGTTTTGCGGGTTAGGGTGGCTCACGGTAACATAGAGTGTGGTGGTGGGGAAAGTGGGATCGGAAGGACGGGGGGGGCTGTTGAAAGGAAAACGTCGCCATCCGTTAAACTGCGGCACATGCTTCTTGTTCTGTCACCCTCTCACCGCTTAATATGCCCCTGTCACGTCCTGGGGGACCGATGCGACTGAGCGAACAATGCTTATAACTGTGTGTGTTAAAAGAGAGCGAGAGAGAAGGCTTGGTGAAAGAGATTCTTTTATCTGACTGGAAAGCAAATGTAAATCAAACATGTGGGGTGACATGACAAAACGGAAGGTGGCAATAAACTTGTCATTGTCATGTCCCCGTGGGCCAATCAGCAGCAAGTAATTGTCAGTGTAATTGTCACTTTAATCCGTATAATCTTATAAAAGCATCACCAGAATCCATTAAGTTGTTTAAAGCACATACAGTGTAAAATTTCTCAAAATATCTCATCCACTACAATAATAGAAAGTCAAAGTACAAGGTTTCGTAAAACACTATAAAGACATACAAACCATTGTTTTAAATAACTAAATTAAGTGGCATTGAATAATCAAAATTAACTGAAATGATGCCCTATAAAAGACTAAAAGTCCAATAAAAGTGGTGAAAAGTCTCAGGAATTAAAAGCAGGTCTCTAAAAGTCAAAGTGAAAACACCAAAGTGTCTACTGTTTCCACTTCTTTGGTTTTACTGGTTCCAGCCCAGTCACCAGGGAAACATGTTGGCATTGTAAGTTTCTGCAAAAACCACGGATACGTTGAATGTGGACTTATTTGCATTTGTTTAGAGTAAGTGATGTATAGCAAAACATAGTATATCGAGTGACCGTTCTTGAAAGGTACGTGATATGAAACTTACCTGATATGACAGAAGTTGGATGTATCAGACAAACGCAGGACTTTCACCCAGGAGACACCTGTTCGTGTCCTGTGTGAAACCAGAACTAAACGTTGTCTTTACACTTGTGATGTAACGTTGTTACACAACACAATGTAAGAAAGTCTGTTAAAGGCGGTTGTTGTTCCGTTCATTTTTTTTTTAACAAAGATTTTGTTTATTTCTTAACTATGACCAAGTTGTTATGTTGCTTAAACCGAACCAATCATTTCACAACCATGTGGCATCTCCATACGAGGCTGATATTAAACGCATTTACGAAACTTTTCCCCCGGTTCAAACACATCGTCATTCCACGTCTCCCATGGTGTGTAGAAACTCACAATGCCGACATTTTTTTATTTATGGCGGCCGGGTTGCGGTCACTTTTTGGCCTCTCGCTTTCCAGCACACTTGAGGATGCCTTGGAGGAGAAGAGAGCTGAATTCGTCCCTGCCTCACTCATCTGTTTGTTGGCTGGTGTGGGGTCTGGCATTGACTATTCCTTGAAGTTTAGTCAGCACCACTTCTCCACTTTCTCCCTCCTCTTAAAGCTGCCATCCACTCCATTACTCTGTCCACCTGCTGGTTATCATTCAGGGGAGCTGGGTCAAAGCCCTGTCGGTTGGGGAAACCTGTCCTGCAGTTCACGGCACTGTGAGGCCCTCTGACACATATGAGAGACACGTTTAAGGCCGCCAGTGACCATGCACACTCTGTGTGCAGAGTCATGACTAAAACTCAGTGTATTCTAAACAGACTGTAGGTGTGAAATTAGCCATTTCTGTCATTTAAACCTGCAAATATCTGAATGAAAATCTAGATACGGAGAGCAAAAACTGCAAATCAGGTGTGGCAGCTGCTGCTTTTTTATTGGAAAACAGTTTGTGCATCACCAGTATGATTGCCAGAATACATAAGATTGGAAGGGAAGAGCAATCCTGTATTACGGTAGTATTGCTGTCTGTTGCTTTTATTAGCAGCTGGCAGTCTTTGCCATATCCACGTTATGTGCATCTGTGCAAGGTGGTGTGTTTCGTCTCTAAGATGTCGTCAGTGATTACAACTAGGGTGTGTGTGTGTGTGTGTGTGTGTTTGGAAATGAAGGATGGAGAGAAAATGAAGGAAGATGGTTTGAGAAGAGGAATTGTGAAAAGGGGTGAAATAGCAGAAAGACGTAGAAAATGAAAGCTTGGATTCCCCGTCGTATTTTTCATCGCTGGACTGTCTGACCAGCTGGCTGAATAGAGCAATGAAAAACAGATGGACGGAGTTGTGAGTGTCTAGCCAGCCAAATGGAGCAATGGAAAGAGATAAAGCCATGAACAGCCTTGCGGTTGCCTGTGTGTGTGTGTGTGTGTGTGTGTGTGTGTGTGTGTGTGTGTGTGCTGCTGACAGAAGCCGTGATTGTATTGACAGCTAGCTTATTGTGGCGGCACCGAGGCCCTCGATAAATCACCTGGCCCCTCATCCTGCGAGACTGTTAATGTGACATCATCACACACTCACATTAAGCCTCGCTCTGAGTTTGTGTGTAATGGACAGACGGGGCCGGCTAGAGGGTGAGAGAGATGGATAATTAGAGGAGTAAGGCGTGAGGGGGGGGGAAATAAAGCCTGGTGGGTCGAGGTTGACGGTGAAAAACAACCCATGATTCAACAGCTTGATCATCTTTTTAAGTTATAACCTGCAACAAATGCCATTTGGCCTCTCTCTATCATGAGTAATGCAGCACATTTTAATGAGAGCATGTACGTTCTTACATTTACTGATATGAAAACAACCCTCTTTTGTCTGCTTTGTCTGCTACGTCGTATATAACCACGATCCATGGAAATCTGTAAAGGCGAGAAAGCACAAAGACTCCGGGAAAGAAGCAAAGTTAATAATGTGCATTAATGGGACATGAATTCATACAGAAGGAGAGAGAGGAGAGAGGATTATCAGTGCATCCTAGGAAGTCCCCCGGCAGTCTAGGCCTACAGCAGCTTATGTAGGGGCTGGTCCAAGGCAAACCTGAGCCGGCCCCAACTGTAAACCTGAGCCGGCCCCAACTGTAAACCTGAGCCGGCCCCAACTATAAACCTGAGCCAGCCCCAACTATAAACCTGAGCCAGCCCCAACTGTAAACCTGAGCCAGCCCCAACTGTAAACCTGAGCCAGCCCCAACTGTAAACCTGAGCCGGCCCCAACTATAAACCTGAGCTTTGTAGGTGAGGAGAATGATTTTAAATTATATTCTAGATGTTACAGGGAGCCAGTGTAGAGAAGCTAATACAGGAGTAATATGATCTCTTTTCTTAGTTTTTGTTAGTACATGAGCTGCAACATTCTGAATCAGCTGGAGAGACTTATTAGAGCTGCCTGATAATAAGGAATTGCAGTAATGTAGTCTAGAGGTAACAAATGCATGAACTCATTTTTCTGCATCGCTTTGAGACAGGATGTGCCTGATTTGTGAAAGAGGCACATCCTGTGCTACCTACTTCTTTTTTAAATATAGGGTCAGGGTCCGACAACTATCCTGCTGTGCTCCACAGACTCTCACACAGTCCTTTCAGATTTTAACCTATTTTTGATGCTGACTCAATTTTAGATACTATTTCTTTAGGGAGTGCGCTTGGTGACATTCTATGTCTTCGTACTGTTTTTTTTAGCATGACTGTTTTGAATAAAATGGCAAGTCGACAACCACAATGATTTCAAAAAGACATTCACATTTTTGAGTTAGCAGGGACTTCTTTGCATGTTTTTTAAAAAAGAATCACAGAAATGTAAATGCCATGGACATCAGACGAGGGTTTGCTGATTCATCAGTATGTGTTTTACATTACATTACATCCCGTTCCAGGTCGATTACCTTATGACAGTTGGTATATGGGCTGCAAAACCGCATTGATCAGTGTTAAAGGTTAATAGAAAATGCAAGGAAAAAGCTGCAGAAACACCACAGCAGTGATCACTTCACATTGTCTTCCTTTGCCTGTAATTGCATTGGAAACACTTAACTTTTAAATGTTAATTCAGGACGTCTAAACTGCCGCCATTAACATCAAAGTGATGGGCTACAGAGCTTGTGGACCTGGATGCCATTCAACAAGAAGATGGCTCATCCATGATTGAGATGATGCAAGTATGAAAACAAAGGGGGAAGTGTGCCTAGATGGAAACTGCCTTTGCACTGCATTAATACGGCTTATTGCATTTGTCTCTCTTCGGGTATCCTCGATTTTTCCGCATAAGAGTTTATAATATTCAGTCTATATGTGCGGTGTGGTCACAGGAGGGGTTCAAAAGCCTTCAGTGTAAACTCAGTTGGCAAGCAGCATAAAGTCATCCACATGACAAAAAGAAATCCTATCTGTACTCTTTGTGTGTGTGTCCCAAGCCAAAGCTTAACAATACTGTCATCCTTTATTTGCATTTCTCTTCGGTTTTCTTCACATCAAGGTCAGTGTGAATAGAGTCCGGCCCACAAACAAGGAGGGATGTCTTTGTGACTCGCTCTGTTATATAAAGGAGATCTTCGCTGCAGACAAATCACTTAGGTAGGAAGGAGGAAAAGGACCACAGTCACTGCTTGTGAAAGAGCGACACAAAAATAAATAAAATTGCCTCAAACAGGCTCTCCTATAATTGTTTTGGCTTTAATTGTGCTAAACACAAAATCCAGAGCGTAGTCTTGAAAAGGGAGGAGCAAGCGGAGGGATGTTCAGTTGGTTAACATATTAACAAGATGGGAACATGCTAACTTTAACTTCAAAGACATTTCATTGGTTTTAAATGTATCCATCCTTCCATCCCACATGAGTCTCAGTGTCTCATAGGAGTCTCCCTGGATCTTTTGTATGTCCGTCATTGTTCCTCACCAGGAATTCCTCGCTTCGTCTGGCAGTAGGGAGACCAATAAAATAGTTTCCATCCCACCCTTTTCTCCTACCCGAGGAGCGGTGGGCTTGATAGCGATCCCCCAGTGGAAGTGTTAGCTGCAAGCTCACCGGTTGCAAAGTGTTGCATCACTTTTTTTTTTTGGGGAGTCAAATTAGATTTTTTTTTCCTACCCTGGCCTTCACACTGTTTCAGCGAGGAGGGATTAACTTGGCATATGTCGCTGTGATCCTTGACGTTTTCTTTATTAACACATCACATGGTGGTAGAGTTGCTGTCAGATATTTGACTCTAGTCTTTAGGGGAATCAACATTTGTTTATACAGAAACCCGAATTGAATAGAAGGCATGGTCATTTTCCCAGTTGACAGTACAAATATGAACAAATTTATGCATGCAGGTAGAAAAAGATAGACAGATGATTGGATGAAAGGATGAAATCAATGAACCAACGCGGCAGATGGGAGCCGTCTCTGGCCTGTTACGAGTACATTTCTGTTGCCAGGAAAAATTTCTGGTCCCAACTTCCTGCCCAGGTTAGTGCAGAACAGAAAGGTAGACCCAGATGGGGGAGAAGAGGAGAGTTGAAAGTCAGCATGCCTGTTTGTGGTTATTTTTTAAAGAGGCTTCCCTTGTAGATCAAAGCAAAGGCTCCATAGAACAGCTCTGAAGACGGTGTTTTTACATTTCTCGCTCAGTTTTTTGCGGGGAGTGTTTTGCTCTGAGGAGTTCCAGCGGAGTTGGATGTGGTGTTGTGATGTCGAATGCAAGGCGCTCCTCTCTGGTCACACAATTCTTGTTTTTCCCTGCAATGTTGTGCAATACATGAAAACCTGAGCCTTTAAATTTGATGCCGTCATTGTACACATTCTTTGACACCTGGAAATATGGCACTGCCTGTATGAATGTGCTGGAATGCATTAGCATCAGAAAAGCTGTAATTACGGTTTGCACTGTTTCCTCATAATTATGGAATTCTCCAACAATTCCATCACTTTTGCGTGAATTAGCCACTATTCAAATTGAATTAACGTGAGTGCAATGAGACGTGGTAGCCAACTACTGAAGAAACCTAAATTTACTGAGGAAAATGTAAGTGTACGGATCGAGAGTGGTGTAACGTTATAATGTTTGTTGACGTGTAACTTGATGGTAGCTTATTAGCTAGTTAGCTACTCAACATTAGAATACCAAAATTACAAATCCATGCAGGAAGCTGAAATGTCATTTGACGTGTTTGCACTGAATATGTGTCTGAGTTCCAACTCTAGGCTCTAATAGGACATTTTTTGTTGTCCGTCATGATTTTCTAATGAGAGCTGTCCAAACTGGTCGATGTGGATTGCTGAAGGGGGGAGCACACCACTGTTGATGGGATATAAGCCCCAAAAAAAAGTTTTTAGGCTTTGGTTAACTCAAAAAATCTGTCACGTTGTGAACAGCCTGGAGTTTGTTACCGTTTTACGCCTGATAATAAGCGGACTATCAAACGGACTGCCCCGGGTTTTATGAGATGACATTTTTATGATCCCTGATGAACGGGTGCTCTAATGGAAGTTTTGATCAACGGAAAACGCTTTTAGAGGGCCAACAGATATTTTGTGGCCAAATACGTCTTGCTGGCTTTACTTTGGTGTCTCTCAGTGAGGGACAGGCTACTACTGCCGGCTCTAGGGACGTCCATTAATGGTGTGAGAACACTTTTGGGTTGATATTGGCTGACATTTATGTATGTGTGAATGTTTTTGTGTCTACGCTCCTGTGTGCATCAGTATGTCCATTTACGGTTGTGTGTGTGTAGCACAAAAGTACCCCCGTCTACATCACTCAGTACTGTTCACATTGCTTTTCCTATCAAAGATGGCGCTTTTAGCCCCGCGGCCAGCACTCGCAGCACTCTGTGTCTGTAAGTGGTGGACTGTGGACGGAATTCTTTTCTCTGCGTGTGTGTGTGTGTGTGTGTGTGTGTGTATGGCGGAGTGAGTGATAGAGATGGACCCTCGGCAGGGTTGGATGGAGATAAAAACCGACGGAAGAGGGAAAAAAAGGAGAGATGGCCAGAGAGAGGCAGTGTGTCTGGATGGGGGGTTCAACAAAGTGCGTTAAAAGCAAAGTTTATCAAAGCGTGTCCAGATGCACGGTGAAGGGACCAAGGGAGAAGGGAGCGAGGATAGAAGAGGGGAAAATAACTGCACAAAGATAGGGATGGGAACCACATTTTAAATCTGTGCTGTCACAGGCTTCCCAAATTGCCTTGCGTCCCCGGAGACCACGGAAAGGATGACTTACTCCCTGTTCTCTCTCTCTCCCTCTCTCACACGTAGAGTCTAGCCTCGGAGCTGACAGGCATCTTTCCCCGCCACTTGAAATAGTCATCTGATCAAAACGTCTTTCAAGTCGAAAAGATTGGCGAGTACTTCTCCTGCGACAAGATCAGTCTTTATCAGTCCGGGATATTTAATGAGGAGGTCTCATTATCACCATAATAGGTGTGGTTAGCACGAGAACATGACTACAAAGGAAAATATGTCATACAAGTTGAGCCTGTGAAGTGTCCTGCATGTCATCTAGAGGGCAGCGACTGTTTTAATCGAAAGAAATCCACCATCTAAAGACGGATGTCGCTTCTGCTATTCCTGCAAGATTATTGCCTGATTAATAGCTGAACTGTTGTCAGTGTGAAGCTCCCTCCCAACCGGCAAGTTCAATTTATTTTCAATTCAGCGTCTCACATGAAACTAAAGAGCAATATTGCAAAGGCGTTGCTAAAAATACAAAAAAAACATAGATTAAATCATTTCCCTTTGGTGTATGCTCCAAATAGCGATTTGAATGGAAAATTTAAAGGGAAACAGAAGGAAAACAAGCATCAACATCAAACATGCATGCTGGATATCATCCTAAAGATCTGATGGCTGTTTGTATGGAAACCCAAAGTGGACAATATTAAATGAATAAATAAGACACAATGAAATAAATACTTATGTATTATGTACTTTTCCAAACTTGATTTTTCTGTTTTTATTCAACATTCTTTTTCTGTGAATCAAGACAAACACAGAACCAGTTATGAGATTGGCTGTTGCTTCAGGCATTTCACAATGTCATGGTTATATTGGACATTTTGTCTGCATTATTTATATGATTATTTATTTCATAATGTCTTGTTTGTTTATTTAAATTTGGACTCTTTGGGGCTCCGTACTTTGGCTCATTAATAATTGACAGTCTGATGTGTAAAACAGCTTAATTAATAAGAACCAAATTCTGGTTTCCTACTCGGGTTTGTCAGTTACAATCACATGCACACTACTATCCCATTTTGGATCAGGTTCTTGAGTATTAGAACCGAGTTTTTGGCAACAAAACCACAACCATAAAACCACAATGCGGGGCCAAACACCGGTCTTGTGGTTGTTTGTCCCTTCCCGCCCTCCATGAGGCGACCTTTTGGTTATTAAATACTACGTCACCTGCTCTGACTGTTGTTTATTCATGCATTAGGGTGCATTTTATTTGTGTGTCCACAAATAAAAAGTATCCTAATTGCTAAGCGACATGAAAAAAACCCAGACAATTTGTGTCCATATACACGAAACCAACAGATTGTATTTTCTGACTATTTTAGAACCTGCCATGACACTGGGCTGGTCTCTAATGCGTGCACAGGTTGGGTGCAAATAGCATTGTTGGCTACGGACACCTGGGTGCTAACTGCATCTGCCTTAAATTTTCAATGTGAAACAAAAGCATGCATTGAACTTGCACGTCTTTGGAAGGGATTTTTTGTGCTTTTCTGCTGTATCTCTAACATGCCGTGGATGACAACAACAACTCTACAGTAAATAGACTGTAAATGTGATGCCCTTCGCCCAGCATTGAACGGAAACAGATGCAATCTAGAGATTACACCCACCCACGGTTGCGCCTTCCTTATTTCATTCCCCTGTTGTAGATTGAGCCGGGCCGAGGCTTGTCGGGATTCAGCTGCTCGGAACGAAAACCTCATTGTAAACAGATGCCGTCCAGAGATTAGCCTGGGCCACCTCACATGTGTTATGGGGGATGTTGTCTCTGCTTTCCTTCAGTTTGCGGTGAATAAAAATGGATTGTGAACGGATGAATTCTGAAGATTATTCTGGAGTGATTGTCAGTCAGTCTGATCGGGGTTCAGATATTACACCGGGTGCCACTAATTCAATCTGATTGTGCATTGATTTCATGTCTTCTGGTCGATTGACAAGGGCGAAAGAGGTTCATTGTCATTTCAGTCAGTGTGTACTCGTGGTGGCGGGTGTGTGTTGGCATGTGTGAGTGCAGATAGAGAGAAAGCGGTGAAGTGAGGGAGCCTGGAGGAAGAAAAAGAGTGTGAGAGAAGCGGACCTATTCTATTGACAGGGGGAATGCCTTGCGTGTGGAGTGCATGTGTGTAATCGTGTTTTTGGCAGTGTTGGAGGTGTTGCACAGCCAGTTTATTGGCTAATAGATGGGCCTTATCATTCTGTGTCCTACTGGTCTTAACTCGATGCTGTCTGAGGAAATCAATGCTTACATCTTTTTTGATATCCGTATCACTTCATTTCGTTTTTATTCATTTTTTTCCCCCCCCCCCCACTGCTGTCTTCATCTCCTCCCCCATTATTTCTCCCATCCTTCCACTTATACCGCCTGTTGACTTTCACCCCCCCCCTTTGCTACTCACCCGCCTCCCCTTCCAGCAGAAGTTGAGCGATACGCAGAGCACGTACTCTTCTTGTGGATACAAAGTGGAGGGTCAGTGTCTTCGCCTCCTCAGATAATATCGCCAAGAATTCTGCTTGATTTTGCATTTATATGCAGAGAGGCCAATAATATGCAGGTCCAAGAGCACATGCCGCTTCCACATTATTATGTTTTTTCTCCAGTTATTGATTCAGTTTGACCGTTGCCTATTTGAAGCAATTTAGGTGGGTTATATTGCCTTCAGCGGTGACAGAAAGTCATCGTCGTTATAGATTTAATAGAATGGCACCGTGGCCCTTGACTAATTAATTAACCATCAAAAAAGACAATTGGTTATAGCTGCTGGCAGAATTTCCTCGGTGGGTATTTCAAGACTTTACCTCTTCACAGTTTACATGATTCTGTTGTCTGTGTATTTGCAGGTGGAATGAGCTAAATAAATCTGCTCATATATGGCCTTTAAGTAAAAGCCGCTGTCAAATTTAATAAACAAATTGTTGATCATGCATTCAGTCACGTTTCTGTGTCTGTCTGTCTGTCCGCGGCTAATCGGCAAACTACTGGGCCTGTGGCCTAATATTTTGGTCATTATTATGACTATATGCTCAAGGACCTCTCGTGGTTTCAAGGATTCACACTTTTTCGAAAAACATATATCTTATTGACTCTTCCTCTCACTCCTCCATGAAAGTGAGCCACGTTACGATATGAATACATTCCTGTTTTTGTTTGCTACAATTTTGACTGTTAGCCAGAAGGGACTATAAATATATAGTAAGAAACAAATCTAATATGCTGCATTATAATAGGTTAAACTATCCAGCTGTATATAAAATAGGAAGTCAAAGGTCAGCCTTGCTGTTCGTAAACCCACTTATCTTTGATGCCCTATCTGCCGGGTGGGGCGTGACGTTATTAAAAACCCACTTCCTGCCTCTCTGGTCACATGACTTTCCCCAGAGACGCAGACAGAGCAATACACACCCTCCTCTTATCCCGTCATCTCCCGAGGAGCTTGATAGGCCGAACTACGTCTTCATTTCCTGTCCTCTGAGCGTCGGGTCCCTTCCTGTAACAGAGCGATCTGCTGCCAGATAATGATCAGTCTCAGAGAGGAGTGGGAGAAGACAGGAGGACAATGGAGATTCTGTCTGTCTGCGTGCATCCCTCTCCCCGTTATTGCCGTGTGATGTGTGTGTGCAGTGTGATGTGTGTGTGTGGTTGATTTAAGGCATGAAAGGGGCCATCAATCAGCCGGTGAATATCTGTGATCACAAACATCTGTTGGAGCAAAAATAAAAGGAGAAGATGAAACATTTGCAAGTGGAGGAGGTTATGAAATCATATTGGCAGATTGTAAAGTCTGTTTCTACTCTCACCATACTTCTGCTGAGAGTTTTACACATGTTTCTGTACGGCCAACACATACATGAGTGTACTATATCTATGTTCATCTTGATCCAATGTTGGTAACTCGACCACAGCAAAGGTTATTTTCCTTGTGTGCGGATTGCTTGTGATGTGCTGCTGATAGCAGAGATGCACTCCCTTTGTGTGTGTTTGAGTGTGTGAAGCCCTATTACAGTGTGTCTATATCAGTGATGGGGGTCTTAGCGGCCAGGGTGTGGATCTCAAAGCAAAAGCACTTAGAGATGTCCAGGGAATGCCTAGGACTTAGGGGGGCCCCTCTTGCTGTGAGGCAACAGCCCTATTTGCAGAAATTGAATATAATATTAATCTGAAACAAAGAATCGTGGTGTTTTGGTAAGCCTAGGATGAGCCCTTCATATCTACGAACATGGTTGTAACTTGCCCAATGAGCATCAGAGAACTCCATACAGTGCTGCTTTAATTAAAGCTGTTTGTCGAACGCTACTTTTAGAAGACCGTGAGATGAATTCTGAATACGCGGCGGCAAAACTTCACCTGCTCTCTTGTCGCGCTGCAGTGATTACGAGCTTATCTGCACACACTTAGCATACACTTTCCTCCAATGGAAATAAATGCAAAGCAGGCATGCAATGTGTGCGCCATAGTTGCAACAAAGTAAGTTACTTTAAGGAGAAGATTGCCCACGGAAGGTCAATACAAGCATCCCAAAACACACACTTATGCAGAGCACTCCACTGAGACTTAGTGAGGGATAGCACTGATAAAATATTCAGAGCATGGAGTGCCTGGCAGATCATTACAGACCCAGTGTGGGAATTTAGAGAGACCATGTGTGCGTCTTTGCGCGGTGCAGTGTGTGGAAGATCATTATAAGGTCACGGCAGGGGTGTGAGATAGAGGGATAGAGGGCCGGAGGAGAGTTCAATCATGGGTTACCCAATGGAGATCGCCCATGCAAAGTGTGTGTGTGTGTGTGTGTGTGTGTGTGTGTGTGTGTGTGTGTGTGTGTGTGTGTGTGTGTGTGTGTGTGTGTTAGAGGATGATGTAGAAAAAGAGAGCGTTCAATACTCGGTTCTCCGTTGGGAAACACCCCTGCAGTGTGTGTTTGTCTTCGTTTGTAAGAGAGAACAAGTGGGAGGAAACACTGGGGAGAGAAAGTGAAAGAGAGTGACAGGGACACTGTGAGTGTGTCTGCACTTCATCAGCCACCTTCGTAAATGAAGTCTCGCAGTGTTCCACTCATAAAAACTTTGCTTTTTTTCCAGACTCTTTGGGCATTTCTCGCTTTATTCCCGGAGCAAACTTCCAATTCCAGCTTTTCCTGGAATGCTGACGATCATATCAACGCAAAAAACAATCCTTGAAATCCTCCCTCGCAGCTTCCAGAGTTGTGACAATAACGCCAGAACAAAAATGTAATTGCATTGGAGGGACTTTTTCATTCAGTACGAGCTCGGTGTTATTCTGTGCAGGCGATGGTTTTTCACGGGTAAATGCACTAATTAGTACACCCTGTTGTAAACTGCTACCATGAAATCTACAGCCTCTCGTGAATTGTGGTGCAGAAGTTCAATATTGTGATGATCAGATGACTTGTGCGGCCTGGTATATGCAGAGCTGCTGGAGCTGCGTGCATACACAAGCTCAGTTGTTGTGTGGTGTTGTAAACTCAAACTGGAAAATTACAAGAAACATGTTAGTGTCTCATATTGATCAGAGTGGGGGAATTGAACTCTGACTGATCGCAAGTGATGCAGCACTATACTGAACCTGATGGCCACCAAGGGGCTTAACACACATTTCGTATTTGCATTACTCGTTCATACTGTAGCCACTTGTTAGTAATTGCTTTTTAAGACACAAAAAGCTTCAAAATTCACGCGAGGGGTATTTATATAAATTATTTTGTATCGTGAAACAAAATCTCTTAAGCCTGTGTTAACCTAAAACTAACCAACAACACATTGGCTTCGAGACAAGCATATTTGTCTCCCCTTACCACCAGTAAACGTGAAATGTTCTAGTGACACGAGAAGCTTTACAACGGCGTCATTAGACCGTGAAAGTGTCCAGGAAGCAAATATGAGGAGAAAGTGTTGGGATGCAAACCTGGCCAGAACAGTAACCACCCAACCACCAGTGTATGACGAAATGCTGCATCTACTGAGTTTAATAAGCTGTCTTCAAGTGTCAATTTGTATCCATATGCTATTACTTGCTGTTGTGTGGATTAAATGGATCTACGTGGACCAATTCCTCTCAGTTTCTCTCCATTTTTCCCATAAATATATACTAAACACGACACAGTGCTGCCGTATCCTCTTCGTCTTCGCACTTTGCATTGCACACTTCTCTTGGGGCCCGGTGTCAGTGGAGACCTTGGTATCTCTCTCTATTAAGAGATGGATTTCTCCCCGTACATCTGTGGAATATCAGTTCAAAATGATTAATCTAGAATAGAGCCCTTGCTCTTTGATTCTGAAAGACTGACAGCAAAACCTGACATTTACTATTGATGTTTTTAGATTGCTGAAAAATTGCTAAAAGTGCTATCAAACTCCATCGCTGTTTTGGCTGTAAATATCTTGATGGGATGCGACGTCTCTGTGTTGGGCCCCAGAAGTAAGAAAAATAGCCGAGAAATCAATGAAAAGGAAGCTCGAGATGCATCGATATGAGTTTCTCCCAGTGTAACCCCCGTTTCCAACGGTACAGCAGAGATGCAGCAAGTGCACAATAAACAACTTTGGATAGTTCATCAAAGAGGATCGCTGTCGAACCGGATTCATTAGTGGGAAATTGACTTGACAAGCGTTAGCAGGACTAGCAGGCTATTGATCAGCTGCTGTCATCAGTATAGGTGATTTGTGCTGGCAGCGACAACGAAGAGAGAGGCACCGCAGGAGGAGGAGGTGGAGAATACTGTACGGAATATCAGAACAGCCTGTTCTAGTGATGGAAGAGATTGAGCTTCACAGGGACTCTCAGAGGTCCTTAAGAGGAGGTCAAGAGGCCAGCAGTAAAATGAACACGAGTTCAAAAGGGAAAATTGGCAGAATTTCTTCGATGGTCTTTGATTTAACTTTTATATCTGCAGTTCACCTTTAAGAGCCTGAATGTTTTTATTGTTCTGATAATTGTAGCCTAGTTATAACATTGAATCTAGCATGATAGGCTAGTGTACATTCTGTATGTTTTACCGATGAGAGGAAATAAAAATGGTAAATGGACGTTTTTAGTCTTCCGACCACTCAAAGCACTTTAACACTACATGTCATCATTCACCCATTCACACACATTCATACACTGATGGCCGAGGCTACCATGCAAGGTGCCACCTGCCCATCAGGATTCTAACTCACCATTCATCCTCATTCATACACCGCAGGAACAGCCTGCGGGAGCCATTTGGTTTTAAGTGTCTTGCCCAAGGACAATAGCAGAGCCAGGGATCGAAACACCTTGAAGGGCAAGATGCTGCTCTACCACTGATCCACAGTCAGAATTTATTATTGACTTTTTAGTATCTACGTCATCCCTGCAAATGATCAATGATGCAGGACTTTTAGTTATGGACCTTTTGTACCACGGTGGTCTTTTGGCAAGAATACTGGCGATACGATAGGTATCACGATTTTAGGAAAACTGTAATGTCAAGTACACATCGCCATATGCATAAAATCAGAGTAAAAAAACTTGCAGTTGAGAACAGCTACAGTATCACAAAACATAATATTATAAAACTCAAGTGTATCCATATGTTCTTACACCCCTTATTTGTACAGTGTGGTATTTGATTCCACTTCAATAAAGAATCAGAATACTTTCACCACAGTGATTTTTTTCTATTGAATGTCAGCAAAGGAGTCCCATGCGAGTTCATTTTGGAGTGCGAGACATTAATATGACTCGGGGGTTACCCAAGCATCCTTGTCTCTGTGGTCGGATCGTAGACAGACGCTGAAAATCTGCATGGGGGGATATCGACATGATCCTGCTCCCCTCACAGCCTCTGTCGAGTGTTTGTGACAGGCAAGTCCCAAGTTAGAATTAGTGTTACTGTGTGAAGCAGGGTGTCACTGCCGAGCTCAGTCAAACATCCCTGGATAGATGAGTGTGGTCTCTCATTTCGAGACAGTGTTTCGGGAAAGCTTCGATTGTCTGTATAACAATTGCGTTTAGGATGCACTGGAGCCCCAAGGATATCACTGACCTGTTACTGAGATCTGCCGCCTTCGGTCTTTACATTTAAAGGTGTCTTGAGAGTGTTTCGGGCACTTCGTACAGACTATATGGATTGAGCCAGTTTGGAACCCTGACGTGGTCACCCCTGATTCATTTTTAAATTGTCCATATTTCAAATCGGTTGTTGTTTGACGTGCAGTGTGAGGGGGTCACAACGCCTGATGAACTGCTTCGACGATCAGCGATATGGTTTTCAAGGTCTGATTCCCCCAGATGGCTGCTGTCAAAAGTAAACTGAAGTGAGCTTGTTTTATTATGACTACAGACCTGTTTTCTATGTTGTGGCTGTTTGACTTGGAGTTAATACTGAACTTCACTGCAGAACAAACACAATAATAAGGCTCTCAAGCATTCTGTATTGCTTTTAAATATGTATTCTCCTGTAGATCAACTTTTCAAGAGGTTTCCCGTCCTTCAGATGCAGGAAGACGGTGGGCTTTTAATGAAATAATAACTGAGGTCCGGACCTCGGTGACCTCATAGCAGACTACGGCCAGGATGGTACACCAGAAGCGCATTTCACTGCGCCAGTCAACAAGCCATAATGCTCCTCAGTCTGCTCCTCTCTCTTTCTTTCTCTCTCTCTCTCTGTGCGAGTGCGATAGAAGATAATGCGATTGGTGGGGACAATTCTGTCCTCCCAAAAATATCGGTGCATACCGTCCTTATGCAAACCTTTGGAGAAAAGTTGGAGAAGCCGAGATATCCTCATTTTTATTCCCTATTATGGTTTATGATCCAGAAATCGTTGATCCTATAATTCCCATCGTGCAACCCTTCTAGGTAGCATCAATTGTTATACCCTTTTCCCCTTTTTAAATGTCTGTCAAACTCCACACCTTCAATCCTGATGCGGGTTGTTTGTTATAAATGTGTAGTCAACAAATCCAAGCCATGATAACCCAGATGACATCGCTTATGGCGTCATCAGGGTTATTTTCACAGACCTTTCCAATTCCTCCAGAAACACAGAAGATAATAAACCACAGTGTTAACCAGCTGGCAGTATAAACTGTGTATAAACAGCTGTGATGCATAGTGGCAATGAACTTCCAAAATTCAATCCAAACTTCTGTAGAATTGCCCAAAGTTCTTATTGGTCTTATGATGCATCTAAGGGAAAGATCGTGTGATGGAGAAAGAGAAATGGAAGGGAATAAAGAGAGGTATTAAGAGGGGTGAAGAGAGCGCCACAGAGAGAGATGGGTTTCATGAATGGCTTGACAGAGCTGGGTGGAGACGGTTGAAGTGGTTGAGTTATTTCAAGTTGAAGTAACTTGCACTGTTTATCTTCCTCCCTCTTGGCAGGTGCGCCGGTATTTTTAGGTCCTGTTACAGTATTTCTCAGCTGAGCAGGGAGGCCGAGAATGAAAGAGAGACAGATGGAGAGGAAATCATAGGGAAAGAAAGTGACGCGGCGAGAGGGAATGGAAAGGGATGTGAGAGAAAATGTGAGCAAAGTAGATGCAGGACAGCAACGAAAATATGAAAAGTGTAGCTTTTTTTGTTCCGTTTTCTTAAAGTGCAGAAATCGTTCTGCTTTTAAAACCAGCCCGGGAATAAAATAGCATTTCTAAAGCGGAACAAATGACAGCTGTCCTCTTATGCCCAAAGCTGAATTGCAAAGCAAGAATGCAGTCGTCCTAGCATTGAATGATTGGAAACAGGTATAACATTAAAATTGGCAGCTGTGCTTTTTCTTTCCTCTTTAATTAGCGAGTCATGTGGTTCATGATGGAAGCTGTAATTCAATTGCAGTCAGTAAAGTTGTTACTTACATGTGGTCTAATTTAACCCTGGCTGACCTGGTACAATGTGATACCAATTTCATTTTGTTTGTGTTGAATGTGTTTTTTATCATGATATTTGGTTTTGATGCATCAAGTCCCTGAGTCCAAGTTTCCCCAGCAGGAGACAATTTGGCAACCTTTACCCTGAGATACCACTCTCTTCTAGCTTGCTCTTTCAGGCTTCTGACTAGACTTAAGACTCGCTCAGAAAGACTTGAGACTTGACTTGAACTTGGTCTGATAGACTTAAGACTTGACTCGGACTTGTCATAACTTTCCTTTTATATTTCCGAAATAAAAGGAAGATAGTGTGGGTAGCAGACAGTCTTCTAAACTTAAAAAAAACACAATTTCATTGCCTCTGAAAGTTTGCCACACTTCGTAGTATGTGGTGGCTTTCTAAATAATGCGACTCCACACAAAAGACAGATCCCAATGACCTGATACTCCCCACCTCGAGGTCAGTCAGCGAGTCTCTTAGAACAGCATTCCGCCCTGCAGGCCGGCCAGTCTCTCAGCCATTAGCCAAAAGAGAGAGAGTGCATATCGGCATTTCAGAGAAAGGGAGGTCGGAAGCATGATTGATTCACGGCTCTACCAGCGCATGATGCTGCACACAGAATTAAATGGCATTAGACCGGTGCAATGTCTTGCTGCTGCAAGAGCTTACTGCCTACTCAAACAGGCCCCTTCGCAGCAACATTATGTGATTAGGAGAGCAACAAAGTTTCAGCCTGGACCTTTGACTCAACCACTGACATTGAAAAAGTGAAAGGACAGATGAAAACAGGAGAAGAAACGGAAATAACGCAGTAAAGATGGAGAACGGAGGGAAAGATTCTTGCCTCAACACTGTAGGTGGAGCGTAACTGCCCAGGGCTAGCTCTGTTCCCGCTGGGGCCACTTATTCTACACCAATGTATTCACAAGTAGTTTGCTATGACAGTGAAAGGAGCAGCTTCCAAAATCTTCACATACACGACTTGTCTTCATGTGGCAGGGAAAGAAGAGGGGAGAAAGAAAAGGTTTCTGCTGCGATAATCATAATGATCCGTCAAAAGTTTGATGTCAGTAAGTGGTGGTTGCTTCCAACTTGTGGACATATGGTGGGTTTGAAGTAGTAAGCCAGTAACTCTTCTCTGAGTCATTTCTTTCTTGTTGATTATATGCATCGCAGCTGTGAATCAGGTTTAGCAATTAGACAGCCCAGCACAAATTAGAATATACGGAGAGGGATGCCACATCAGAGCTCCCTCATTGGTCTCAGGAAATCTTTAAAAACACAAGGGAGGGACATTTTTAGAAATGCTGCTGATACGGCACAATATAACAAAATGTATATTGACAACCACATATCTTTGCTTTTGTCTCATGTAAAAATAAAATAGTTTTCAGCAGAAATGTACAGCCATAATTAAAGGGAAGTGCAGCCTGTTTTTTTACATTTGGAGTGAATGGCGAGCGATTTGAGTGGCTGAAATCTGAGTTGAGCGCGGAGCGATATTAAGCAGATGTTAAGCAGCTACACCGAATGGACATAGATGTTGATGGGTATTTTTGAATGTGAGATGTGCATGCATCCACATCGCCCTGCAGCATGCCCAGCTAATTAACACTTGAACTGTCAATCCATTGCTTTCCATCTTGCGTTAGTCCAGTAGACTGAGAGCTGAGATGATCAATCTTGTTTTACAATAATGTGCACCTATGAGGAGGGCCATCATGCCCATACATTTTCTGGACTGGTCCCTACAGAGGCTGCTGCTGGAGTTTCATTCAGCGCACAAACACATTAACGCATGTTCACGCTTGACGCGGCTATATTTAATCAACAACGGGACCCTGACCCAATTTGGCGTCGGTGTGTGTGCATCTGGTGTGATCCCATCGCAAGATGTTCTCCAGTTTGTATTCTGAATTATATAACTGTATGGAAACGATATGAATAACATTGAGAACAGTATTTACTGAGGGAACAGGATTACACAAACAGGAGATCTCCGTCTCGCTCTGTGGTTACACGAGTTGGACCAGCAATCAAAGGCAGGCTTTTCCACGCTTTAAGGGACTTGTGAGCACAGTCAGACCAGATTTCTAGTCTGTCTTCTTATATAATATTTTATATTACACATTGATTGTAAAAAACACAATCATGTAATATTCATTTGTCAGCTCTGTATTCAAATGGTTATACTGTATATGTGGACTGTATAGAAAGAGATTCTGCAGAAGCTGTGGGAGAGGTGCAGATTAGTTCCTAATCTTCATTCATGCGTCTGCCTTGTATCATCTCCCATTGGGATTCAGACTGAAGCGTGGAGACATGATGACTCTCACCGCTGAGTTCCATCATGTCAAACTTATTCATGCTATTCATTTCAAAGTCTCATGGAAAAATTGACTTTATTCTCACGATAATGCTCAGAACTAGCTCCATGGCTTTGTGGATCTTTGAACTCGAGCATGTGTGGGTTAATGGTCGCTACGTGTTAACAGGATACAGTGGAGGGTAGAATCGTAGAATTTGGAAAAACCAAGTCAGAGCGCACTAACTGATGTTCTGTCTGAGAAACAAACAACCTTGTTATCTTGATTACCTTCCACTACGGTCCAGGAAAGTTCAGTTTAACATTCTCCAAATTTCCTGCTACACCAAAAGACAGTGGTTGACATTGACTTGCATTTTCTACCACTTAAATTGTAACCCATATTTGGGTTCAGGTCCACCACCTAAGTCTAATCAATTGTTCCTCGGCCCAAGGTCTGTGCACCAAATTTCACAGAAGTGGGTTAAAAATAGAAGTTATTTGGCTTTTTCACTCCCACCAAGGTCAAAGGTCTTAAATCCAATAAAGCAAAGTGTAAACAAAGCCAGCACTGGGGTGACAGGGCATCACGCTGCAGTTACAGATTGGAGACTTTATTTTGTCAGTTATTTGCTGTCATTTGTGTCCACTTTTAGCCAGAGAGTCTACTTTCTTTTGAGGTCCGCCCTGCCGCAAATCCCCCCCCAGATCCCCTAAAGCCAATTAGGGACTAGAGAAGTGAAAATCGGGAAGTAAATTGGTCTTTTGACTTATCTCTCAGGGGACTGGCTGGCAAGAGAGGCTGAAGAGGAGGGGCGTGAAGAGAAGGTTTGGAGATGGATCGAAGACGGGAGATAGAGGAGGAGGATTTAAAGATGTGCAGATGTCTGCGTCTGGATGTGTGTGCTCACCCCCGTGTACCTCCCATATGTTAACGCACAGCTAACACACAACATGGGAAAACAGATGCTTCACGTGGAATGGAAACTAGACCAGGGAAAGAGCTGTGCCACAATCACCACGGGGGGAGATTTTCAGACTTTGTGTACATGCACTAATAAACACAATTTGTATATATACAATATCCACAAGCTTTCCCCGAGGCCACTTCAGGTCTGATGAGTGAGTGTGCATGCCATATGCTAAGCTGATACTCAAGAGGTTTAAACAAGTTATACATCGACTGTACTAATGCAAACACAGCAGGGATGGCAATCCACAATGCAAACATACATTTGACAAAATTAGCTGATGTTTAACATATCGTCGTACACAGCCGCAGAGCAATCAGCAGACAATCATCAATTATTAGGCACCCAATCCACATGTTGGAGTTCTGACCGAGCGAGTGCCAGGCTTTTCCTTTCTTGACTGTTCATATGCAGCGCAGACCTCAAAAGGGTAAATGTTTTCCCCTTCATCTCAAATATATATGACTCCTTCACCGCTCACTGCCGTACACTGCTGAAGTGTGACCAGTTTTTCAGTGTGAAGTTGTGTTTATCACGCGGCTCGGCCCGACTAAAGTCTACTCTTCTAATATAATGTGCTCCCTTAACAGTGGGGTTTTGTAGTGGGATAAATTGTGGTGCAACAACTACTCTGGACAGATGTGAAACCATGAAATTTCCCACTTAACACAGGTGATGATCCGACTGTGCCCACGCCTGTTCTCACCCTGCCGTTATACTGCTCAATCCCCGTTTGTATGCTCTGTTTATTTGTGTAGCTATATTTACCCAATTTTATTTTAATGTTTGATAATCATCTTGAAAGATGCTCTTCTTGACCAGTTACCATCTCCTCCAAATTACACACACGGAAAGCAAAAAAAAAGTTATTTTCTGACAAGCTAGCAGTTAAATAAACCTTTTTTTTTTTACCATCGGTTTGGTTTATATCAGAACCCCGTATCTCAGTTTTTTCTTTAAATGGCAGACTCTCAAATTTGTGCTGTAGGAGAGAACCCCATTGTTTATGGTGACGCTGTTGCTATCTTCTTTAAAGGAAATACTTCTGCCAACTGCGAGTAAATATTGACGACAGCACTTAGCAGATCAAATTGCAGCGAGGCAACAGGCAATCAACCCCACGCGGCTTCAAATGTGTGCCATCCACATTTTTTGCCAAAGGCTTTTGACATTGTTCTGCATTTAGAACTTTTAGCTGTTTAAAGCAAGACTAGAACTTTTGAAAGAAAAGAAATACCACATTTGGACTCGAAATTCAATTTTTCTATTTTCTGTAGCAAGTTAATGTACCAGTGCATGTGAAGCTGAGAATAACGTGCACAGCTTAATACATGCAGCACCTTCCATATGCATGTGGTATTTGGAGCACTGTATTTTACTGGATATTTGTGCATTTCGGGTGTATGTGCATCCATATTTTAGATGATTTTTGATGCAACCATGCCTGATATGAGAGACATTTACAGATGAAAAACTACATATTTGCCATATTACTACGCTGCTTATTGAAGCATTTAGGAGGTATTCCTAAAAGTCCATTAAACTAAAGTTGGAGGTCAATAGAAAGTTATTGCTCGCCACTGGAGATGGACCAAAGAAATTAAACCAGGACAGTACCCTCCATTAAGCCTGAGATTGTACACTTAGCATTTCTAAACAAGTCTGTGCAGAGCTGTGCAGGGGGGATTGTGGGTATTCACACCACACACAAGCTCTTACGTCTTCCTTAATGAAAGCCGTGCAACCCTGAAAAATGCTTCCACAGAGTGTGTACACATGTAATAAACAAGCCATTTTCCTTTTCTGTATCACAAATTGCTAGCAGTCAAATCTTTTGGATTTGGGCAATTTTCTGATATATCTTCTTTTTTTTTTTG
The DNA here is from genome assembly GCF_004355925.1 of Anarrhichthys ocellatus. Taxonomy (NCBI): domain Eukaryota; kingdom Metazoa; phylum Chordata; class Actinopteri; order Perciformes; family Anarhichadidae; genus Anarrhichthys; species Anarrhichthys ocellatus. The sequence continues at coordinate 4,453,491 of NW_022280042.1, forward strand.
CTCTGAATTGGGCCTGAAATCTGATGCCAGCACCAGTAATCCCCCATTCAAAGCAGATATGAAAATTTTTCCAATTACAGGGATGAGAAAGTACAGACAGATGATGAAAATGAGTCGACAAAGGAGAGAAATTTGAGCGAGATTAAAACAGCCCGAGGAGTGAATGGACTGGCAGACAGACGGAGACAGCCGCGGGGAAACAAACCTGGAGTTGGAGCAAAGTCGGAGCTTCCAACTTCAGTTTTTTTGTATCTCAAATTTGAAACGAAAGCTGACTTTCAGTGGTCTTGATGTAATGAGGAGGCTCGCTGTGTGAAAGTGGGTGTGATAATTATTTAAATTTAAATGTACTGAATTGTTGTTGATCAAATGAATGGTATCCGATACCAGATCGACACATTGTCACTGATACCCGATCCAGCTATTTGAGTCAGTATCGGACCCATATGTGATATCAGTATCGCGTCTCTAGACCCGAAGCATAGGTTTCATTCTGACTGGGGAGCAAGGTGATATATATTTTTGTGTGTGTGTGTGCAAATGTCAACAACTACAGCGTTTTACCTTTCAAATTGTGCAAATGCAACACTTTTGTTCGGTGTTAGAAATGACTCGACGGGGGAAAAAAAGAGTCAGAGCGGAGGGGGGGGGGGGGGGGGGGGGGGGGGGGGGGGGGCGTAGTGGGGAAGTAGAAAGTGTAGAGACGGCCTCTGTAATCCGTCAATAGGAATTATCATGCCATTGACAAAACGGACTGGCTAGCGTGTGTGGAGTGTCTGCAACCTTATTTGTCTCGCTTTCTCCCCTTTGTCAGTGTATCTTTCCCACCGCACCTTTTCCATCTTGTGTCTCTCCGTACAGTGTGTGAGTGTGTGAGTGTGCTTCCTGTGTCCGAGTGTGTTCTTAATCTGCATTTGTGGTGCGGTTAATCCTTATCTGGCAAAAGAGCGCACTGGGTTAATCTGGAACAGGTGGCAGCTGTGTCATGTGGAACACACACACACACACACACACACACACACACACACACACACACACACACACCAAAATGATGGGACAACATAAAAAGACAAACGGATTTATGCATAGACGGGTGTTTAAAAAGCATTTTTTCACCATAGTTTGAATACTACTAAATAAAATATATTTTTTTATAATTTCATAAACAATGTTTTGAGAGGTGTACATTGTGTTCACATATTCTTAACTTCAAAACTGCCAAGAGTGAATTTTACCCTGTTATGATTTTCATATATTTTACAGACCCAAATGTGTCCATTTTATTTTATTTTATTTCAATGTGCATCAGTTTAATTTAAGATACTTTAAGTCAAGTAAAGTAAATTCTACAGTGAAGCAGTGGCTGCATTTCCCGCCCAGATTTATCCCGCCGGTCTGGAGATCGAACCTTGGCGGGCAGTAAGTCTGAATTAAGTGTAATAACTTTGACTGAAATGTGATTTATGTGATTTCTCCCCTTGATGTGATTTCACCAAGGGACGACCTCCAGGTCTGAAAAGTGAAACCAATGTAAAAGTGCCTTAAAACTGCATTCACTCTACTGACCAGCGGGGGCGACTCCTCTGGTTGCAAAAAGAAGTCTGATTCTATAGAAGTCTATGAGAAAATGACTCTACTTCTCTCTTGATTTATTACCTCAGTAAACATTGTAAACATGAGTTTATGGTCTCAATCTCTAGTTTCAAGTCTTCTTCAATACAGCATGATGTTCATTTAGTAAATTGGTCTACCAAGGCGTCACTACCACGTTGGTATTCAGTGTTCGATTGTACTAAAATAAGGAGTCCGCTGCTTCCCTGAAGTACATTTTATTTTAAGTATATTTTTTGCAATAACACAGTTAATGTCCACAGTGGATGCACCTTGCTAACCAAGCTAGCTAGCACTATCGTTAGCTGGTAGTTTTGCTAATGGTCCCTGGCTGAGCCGGGTCTCGCTCCACCTCAGCTCCACTCTCCACTTCAGGTTTCACAAAGTCAAAGGTGGCGACGGCCAAAATACCAAACATGAGTCTTCAAAATGGTAGTCGACAAACCAATGGGGGACGTGACATCACGATGACAACGTCCACTTCTTATATACAGTCTATGGCCACGGTAAACTTTGATACTGTAGGTTTTATCCTGTTGACGATAACCACTTTGGACATTTTGGGAATTCGACGCACTGTCAACCTCTGTTCACTGGAGAATGTCACAGTGTGTAGGCTACAAACGGTGATGCAAGACCTTTTTCTTTTATTCAGCAAAACAAAACTGTCCCTTTACAATAGTCAACATTTTTGGAAGATCCCAGTGTTGACTGGGAAAGGGGAAGCTAGCTTTGAAATAGTTTATTTAAAGACAATATGTCCAAATTTCCCTTAATTTTTTCATTTTGTATGCATTTTAATGGCCTTCGTATCTGAACTCATCTCTATCTGACTTTACATATATACTTGCCCAATAAATTGTCTCTCCCTGTTCATCCTAATGTTCCTCTGATGACTACTTTGATGACCAAAAAGGAGCAGAAATAAGTTGTGTATAGCCTTTTGTTCTAGAAGTGGTTTGTGGCCATCAGTATGTACATGTGGATCCACTGTGTTAGGGATCAATTGAGGGGGGATGATGTGGAAGTTGGTTTAGCTTTGTGCTGCTTCAGTGAAGTGACTTCAGTTACTTTTGTCCATCAGCAGTTTTAGACTCCTTCTGTGTGTGTGTGTGTGTGTGTGTGTGTGTGTGTGTGTGTGTGTGTGTCAATTTGTTGACATCAACATTTCTACAGAAAAAGCAGCCAAATCAAATATTGCTGCTCTTGAGTCACATTTTCTGGGCTTACTGTGTTTGGCTGCCGGTGACACACACACACACAGTCACACAGTCGCAGTAAGATGTCTCACCTTTTCCCTCACACTCTAGTGTTTACACACACACACACACACTCATACAGGACCATATGTTTCCATCAGTGGGGGTGTGGATGTACATTATAACAGGGTTTTTACCAGCCAGGGAAAATTAGTCTTCACTCATCTTCCTCTCTCACATCCTCTTTTATTTTTTATTCTTACCATTACACGCCAGTTTATTACTACACCTCGTTTTCCTAGCCTCTTTCTAATTTATTTTCCTCTCTTTTTCTCTTTAATCTCTCTGTTGTCTGTCCATCCCTCTTTTGTCTTCCTCCTGCAGTTTTCTTCTTCTATCTTCTTTAACTCTGGTCTTATTTTTTGTCATCTTCCGTTATCTGTTCTCTCTCTCTCTCTTTGATCTCTTTTTCTGTCCAAACCTGATCCAAATTTGGTAAAAGCTGTTATTTTGTAATACACCTGAATCCCTGCACCATGTTGAATCTAATTGTGTGTCACCTTTACTGTTTTTTCTGTGGATTATGTGAAATCATTTGCATATATCGTAGCGTTACACGTTGGTTTACAAGTCATTTGCTACCACAGTAATGGCGTATCGATTTATTGATAGCTTGGCACTTGGTAAATGGTAAATAGACATGCATTCGTATAGTGCCTTTCCAGTATTCCGACCACTAAAAGTGGCAGTAGCTATCATTCAAGGTGCCACCTGCCCATCAGGACCAAACAACTTTACTTTTCACGTGACATGCACAGCTCTCTCCTGAGTGAAAGTCTGTGTTTGTTTGACCCAGCCAGGCGGCAGCACTGGTTGCAAAAACAAGTCAGATTGTATGGAAGTCTATGAGAAAATTACCCTACTTCTCGCTTGATTTATTCCCTCAGTAAAGTGACCGACATCTTAACATTTAACATTCCACATCACGAAAACATCCTCCATCATCATTGGTGCTCAACAGTCATTGACCTCCTGTTGCTAGGTTCATCTTCAGTCTTATTTCCTCCAACTTATTTTCCTGTGACCGGACATCAGAAAGCCAACTAACTGGGTTGTCTCTGAACGTCTAATACGAATCAGATGGGTTTACATTGGAGTTAGTTGAAAGCCCGGTGCTTCTCATACAGATGCAAAATGGTGTCACAGAGTACAAGTGTCTGTATTTGACGTTGGGAGTGAGAACGGGTTGACTTAATATCTTCCTGACATTACTTTTCCACCTGAGAAGATGAACCACTATCTGCCAAGTTGTAGATTTTCAAAATAAAGAGTGTGCTGTACAGTGCTGGCCACAGTGAGTAGCAGTTGGTGGACATGTTTTACCAAGAGGTTGAAGGTGTTTCTCTCTCTAGGCGTAGTAGTGCATTGTTGTTTTTCATGAACATCTCTCGGCCGTCACTTCATCCCTACCCCAATTTCTTTTTTTCTCCGGCTCTCTGACTGCAGATGACGGGCTGACTGCAGCTCCACATTTTGGAGCTTGTAAATGTATTCCTGGACAGCTGCAGACACGCACACACACACACACTGACTGACACGCGCATGCACACAACTATCGCACTCGTCCAGCCCATCTGTGCCTGAGAGCTGAAGAGAAAGGCCTAGAGTACATCTGTGGCAGCCTTATTTTATTCAGAATTACTGAAGTGTCTGTCTGTCTGTGTGCAACACAGACAAAATGAATGTAAGTCAATGTAATGTTCCTCTAAAGTGACGAAAACCTGACGTGTGTGTGTGTGTGTGTGTGTGTGTGTGTGCGTGTGTGTGTGTGTGTGTGTGTGTGTGTGTGTGTGTGTGTGTGTGTG
>NW_022280042.1:4458175-4477321 GCF_004355925.1 Anarrhichthys ocellatus
GTGTGTGTGTGTGTGTGTGTGTGTGTGTGTGTGTGTGTGTGTGTGTGGAGAGAGAGCGAGGCCACTAGATTAGGTGAACATTACAGTTTGTGTGGCACTGACAGAAAACTTAGTTTGACTGAGTGTGTGTGGGGTGCTAATTGACATTGAAGCTGACATAATCTTGTTATGGCCCTCACTTTCCAATCATCCTTTTCTCTCTCTCTCTCGCTCTCTGTCACTTCCTGGTTCCCTCTTTCTTTTCCTTGTCACCCTGTCTCTCCCTCTTTCTCTCTTCATCTGTTTCCCCCCTCTCCGTCTTATCTCTCAGTAATGACCCCAACCTGATTGGATTTGGTCTCGTATTCCTTCCGTGGCTAACGGCCTGCGACCGTTGCTAGGCAGCCGGTGTCAAAACAGCTACAAACATGGCGGTTGCACCGGGGCCACGCCGACAGCGGAGACGGATCGCTCGTTTGGCCTCACAGGGCTTCTTTGCTTACACTTTCACTGAGCGCCATTAGGACGGGTGACAAGCCCGCGAGACCGGCCTCCATGATGGATTAGACAGTTGCCACAAATTTATCCATCCAACACACACAGTGCCGGTCTATTAGACATACATTTAAGGATGATAAGTACAGGTTCTGCATAATCTCCAGGCAGATGTGTGACACATAAATGACATTTAGTGTCAGCCTCAGTTCATTATGGTTTCATTCGAATGTGATCTCGGCTCTTCCGCTGAGAACACGGTAGCGCCACGGAAAGACTGGCACGCTAGCAGCTGAGCCCTAAACACGACTTGCAGCATATTGCATAATACGTGATGGAGAAGATTTAATAACTTGTGTAAAATGGCACAGGACGAGTTGTCACAGTGACAAAGATTATAGAGCTGTAAGATTTAAATAAATCCAGTGCATGGCGGCTGCCTTTGCAGAGAGATAAAGAAGATGTCAGATTCATTTGCATAGCAGAAGAGGATCACATTAGCGGTTTGAGAAATTACAGCTAATATGAGGAGATTTGTAGTTTTTTTTCAGTGTGACAAAACTTTTAAGATGGGGTCGGTGATTCCTACAGCAATCAGTAAATCAAATCTGGTATCTGCGAGTGTCACAGGAGGATCATTTCATTTGACCCGAATAAAATGCACTGATTGCACGTCACTGGAGTTTTCACAAGCTGCTAGCTTGACCGCTGTGAGTGCTAACCATAGCCATGTTTATTTTCACTCTAATCATTTTTGGGGGAGTGGCTTTGGAGGGAGGCCTGAAGGGACAGGCTGCCGGTGTTGCTACATTTTGAAAAAGTCAATCACTTCCAGAGGAGCAGACTTCGTTTAGTCAACAGGTGAACAGACACACGGACAGACTTCACAATATTGAGGCTATACTGTGATAGTTTTGGGGACCTCATTTCTTCACTCCCTGCTGTAGCTCAACATGAAAGCGTCAAACTGTAATTCTACTCAGGTCTATTAACTGTGCAGCTGAGAAACCACCACCGGTGTCCATGGCAAATAGGCCTCCCCCTCCAAGGCCCTCTCGATGTCCCAAGATCAGTTCAAGAAAATATTAAGCAGACTATTACTTTTACTGTGTCCTTGCTTTATCTCTCAAGATTCAGTATTTTTTGCAATTTTAATGAGCTGAGACCTTAAGCCTATTTTACTGTTGCACTTTTGGTAAGCCGTCTGCCACATGAGCATCTGCTAAGTGTCTTCAAATATGAAAAGAACTTAATGACTCAAATTAAAAATGCATTTATGGATTTGTATTCGCTTCCTTGGGAGAGTGCTGTCTTGGTCCTTTTTCACTTTGAAAGCAAAAAACATTAAGGTAGACTAAAAGGATGCCCATGCTGTTAAAGTGTTTACACTTCAATCATTTGATTTGTTTTGAATTTTTTCTTTTCTTGCAACAAGGAACTGGGAAGACTTTATGTACTGTGGGCTTTTGTAATGACCAGTGCAGTAGATTTATTCTCACGTTCGTATTTGTACCTTAAACACATGCTTGTTATTGGCCTTGCAGAAAACATCTGCATCCATATTTCATGACTTACAGCTCTGTACTAAGTTGAGGCTAGAGCTCCGATAGTTCTCCTCCTGGTCTTTGTTGCTCCGACTGTTTCCAGAGCCTCGGTAGTTTTGCATGCTGACAGGCTCCAGCTGGCTCCCATGATGCATCAAAACAAGCTTCCAGTTTCTCTGCCATCATTAGCTGAGAAAATGATGGGTTAAAAGTACGCCCCATGTTAGATCAGACTACCCCCCTCCCACCTAGTTTCACTAGACTCTATTAGCCGGACAGATGCTTTGATGCTGCTGCTTGCACACTGCTCCGCACTCCCTCTTCCTCCCTGCACACCTCCCAGATGTTAGGTGTGCCGCTGGTCCGGGTGACTCTCTCCTGCTGTCTGACCGTCTAAGTTAACTGCGAGGTTGTGTTGCCAGCGCAGCTTCTCTCTCAGCGGGACCCGTTCGAATGGTTTTCTCAAGGGAACAGAGGACGGTATATTTTTATATTAATTGGAAGAGTTTTGGTCAGAAAAGTGCGAAGCCCAGCAGGTGTCTGGAGAAGTCTTTTGATAAATCCCTTCATCACCAAAGTCATTTGTGCCCTCAAATTACAAAATACTGACTGCATACGGTATACTACTAAAGGTAGACAGATCAAGAGAAGTGGGAAAGTGAATTCAGCTCCGTTATCTCAGGGTGGCTGTGGGCAAACCTCAAGAATGAAATACAGCTGTGGGGGGTTCAAAGTTTTGTCTGTACAGTTTTTTTTTTTTTGCCGCGAAACCATGCTGAGCTTTAAAAATAACACAGAAGAATTCAAGTTGAGTCCTAAAATAGGACTAGAGCAACTGTGGCTTAGTGGGTCGTCCCTTAATCAGAGGATTGGTGGTTTGATCCCCGGATGTGTCTTTTCACAAAATAAGTTGTTCCCACATTTTGTGCATTTGGTCTGTGAATGTTAGTTAGTTAGTCCTGATGGGCAGGTGGCACCTTGCATGGTAGCCCCTGCCATCGGTGTGTGAATGGGTGTGAATGGGTGAATGATGACATGTAGTGTGAAAGTGCTTTGAGTGGTCGGAAGATAGAAAAAGCGCCTAATAAGTCCATTTACCATTTAAAACTGATTACTTGGCTAAATGTTTCAGCTCTGACGGGTCAGTTGTATCTACTGCTTTGCCACAGTCGCTGTCCAGAGTGCTGATCTGGGAGCTGTCCCAGGCACTCACAAATGTTCAGTCAGCAGGTTAGAGTCCAGCTGGAAAGGACTCCCATGTTGGCTCTTTTCACTCAGAAACCAGCTGGGGCCATTTTAACTAACTTATCTTGCTACGAGGAAAGCAGCTGATAGAAAATTTGACTGAGGAAGCTAAGAGGATAAACATCATTATTGCTTATTGTTGGTCTATAGTCCAAATGATAAGCAACAGAAAATAATGAAGTGTTTTCTTAAGCCCTAGGTAACATCTTCAGATGACTTTTTTTTTTTTTTGTCGACCACTTTTGCTTAATGAATGACCTTGGTTAGTCGGTTATAAAATAGTTACTATGTATTTATCTGTACTGCTTCTCACTTCTCTTCGAGCTGAACCTTTGTGATTTACTATTAGACCAAAAGCCTAAAGGGACAGTTCACCCTGAGACTCCGGTGCGCTACTTGTTACACACATTTCAAGGTGTTTTTCCAGTTTTCTGTCACATAGATATTTTTGTAGTTCTTCCTCTGATACAGATCCTCCATCTTCTTTCCTCTCTTTCACTTTGAGTCCTCCAGCTTTCTGTCATCTTCATACATCATATATCTTTGCTTTCCACTCTCTGTCCTTTCGGCTTTCTCTGTTTCCCTTTTGCTGTTTTTCCTCTAATAATTTGCTTTCTCCCTGTCGTCTTTCCTCTCTCCTTTTATTCAGGCCTTGTCCAATCTATTCTCTCTTCCTGGGAATTCATTCTCTCATTCTCCTTACCTCTCTGCTGGATTTCCTCTCTTTCTCAGACCCCTCTCAACCCAAGATTAAGCTGTTAATGTTATCTTTAATAAGATGCATGTGCATGCGTCATGACTGTGCAGCCACTGCAGGTTTCAGTGGCAGAACAGCGGTTTAAATGGACTATTGATCGTGCCTCCCTCTCCGTCAGTCTTTAACTGCCTTCTGCCTTCCCCTGTGGTTCTCACACACTCACTCACTTTGCCTGACAGCACACACGCATGGATGTAAATTTACACAGAGACTTTCAAACCAACACATTCTCACTCCAAACTTGTCAAATACCAACGCTTGGACAGAGCCCCTAAGCCTCAAACTATGACGATCAAGGTTCCCCTCTAGCATCAGTTTTAAATGTCAGGAACTGCATGTAAGTTTCTGCTCGTTGCATGCATACTGTCTTTTCAAAATAAATGTCCGTGTTCACAGGAAATGTACAGTTTAGCAAAGAGTATTTTCAAAATAAACTTCCAATGTAGGTTTACATAGTTTTACGGTTTTACTTGCCATTTGGTTAGGTTCAGGAGGAGATTGTGGTACCAAACCGTGTTATGTAATTTACGTACTTAACTAACAGCAAGTTAGTTAACGGTTACAGTATGTCAAAGTCAAAGTAGCCTTGGTTTCACACGGGACACAAACTGGTCTACTGGGTGAAAGTCCTGCGTTTGTTTGACCCATCCATCCATCGAGACCAACTCACTTTGCAGACTTTCTCGCTCTTAACATTACGTAAATTGTTCTGGCCATCACCAATATAAATGGTGATGTATGGCTTGTTGATATAGAGAAAATCAAATATCGCAATATTTTTGACCAAATACCTCAATGTTGATATTGCGACGATATTATAAGGCCCACCACTGGTGCAACACGCACATGCAGAAGAACATTGCCCTAACATTTGCATTGTGGGAATACAGTGAGACACGCACACACACACACACACACCACACACACTGTACACCGATGGGAATGGATCACCTGCTTTAGTGTGCTACATGCTTCTATTTCATTGATGCTTCACCTCTCAGCATCAGCATGCATTGGATATATACAGTATGTGCGTGTGTGTGTGCCTGCATGGTTGCGTGTTTGTGTGTATACCTGTGTGTGTGTGTGTGTGTGTGTGTCCGGCGTCTCACCACAGTGCACCGCTCAACTCGGGACCTTTTTAATTAAGGGAGAAGTTTCATTATCAGCTCCATTAGTCAATGCCTGGCTGGTGTCGACACTCACACACACACACACACACACACACACGCACGCGCGCTGAACGGGTACTGTTAGCTGGGCTGGTGTAATATTTAACCTGATGTTCTGTTTCACGATGAGTGTAATTTATTATCAGTAGTAATGGGAAGTGACCCTATTTCCAGTCAAATGAGAGCGGCGGGGGAGAGGCGTTATTATAAGTCATCATGTCCCTATTTGCATTGTAATGCGTGTCATAGGCCACACTGCACCGCTCTGCTGCAGAGGAAAACACACGGTACAGTGGAGGATAATGTCCCTGCTGTACAGGAATCTGCGGTGGGATTGTTTTAAGGTGGCAATTATCATTCAGTATCTCAGTGAATGTATCACCTGTATGGCTTCTTGTGGTCCTTATCATGTCAAGTTAAAACAAATGTTTCAATGTCAATATAATCATCCAGAAAGCTCAGGAATGTCTGCCTTTATATTTCATTCAAAGATCACATGCTCTTCAGCCGCGGTGCAGAAAGAAACAAACGGCTTTTTGAAACCTTTTGATAAATAATGGAACTGGAAAATGCCGTTATGTTGTTAAAGCAGAGCTGTGTTTCTTTGTGCCTGAGAAAGTTGATATTTCAGAGATGAGACTGTGAAAGCTTTTGGCAAACTCTGGTTCTCAGAAGCAGGAAAAGTGCTGGTGTTTTCTCACTGATGGCAGACCAACGTTAACGTTTGAATTTTCTGTGTGGTGGATTGTGCCAATCACAGATGAACAAGACTAAGTTGCATGAAGAAAACCCAAATGTTCGTTTATTTTTGGTGTTTAGCAATGTTGGTGAAGTAACTGAGTTAATTAGCCAGAATATCTATAAACATCTCAATCTGTAGGCAAGGGGACAATTTTTTGGTATGTGAGGCGTTTGCATGCAGGGAAATAGTCCATGTGAAGAGCCAAAGAGGGTGAACACATTGGCAAAATTCAATCTCTGAACCCATCGGCTATCGTCTGACGAAGATTTAGCTTTTAATTATCTTAAAATTAGCCTTCAAACAGGCTACCTGTGAGACAAAACGGTTATAGAAGTCGTCTCTCAACTCCAACTCCATCCTCACATTGGAATGCGGAATCATTGTCAGACTGATAGCTGATGGGTTCAGAGATTGACCGGAAGTTATATAATAATTAGCAAATAGTGCAAAATGGATCTTACCAATGGAAATTGATCAGATCAGATATGCTTCTATTCTATTCATGGTGTTACGTACGAACCTCTGGCAGCGGTAGCGACCTGGATAACAGCACCAGGTTTCGTTGATTGGTAGCAAACGGCTACACGACTGGGATCACAATAATGTTTTTTTAATTGAAGAGAGGGGGCTGTTCCACGAGGGCAACAAAGTGCGCAGACTCACTCCAGTTTGTCATCTGGCGCGTCGGTGAAGGCTTGTAAGTGGCGCGCTGATTGATATGATGAGGATACAATTAGCCCTGAGCTAAATACGAGGAGCCTTTTACCATGCTGAGCACCACTTGCGTTTGTGTGTGTGTTTGAGAGAGATACAGAAGCCTGTATATAGATTGTCAACCAGTCAGTCAGAAAATTGGAGCGTGGTATGTACGGGCCTTTATCAAAGTGTACTGTAAGTAGGTCTTTTTCATGCGTTTTCTTTTTTACTCGCTGCCATTCATCTGACAGACACACACACACACACACACACACACACACACACACTCACACACACAGATATGTACAGGTCATTTTTTCCTGACTGTGCTTTTTCTCTTCCGGCAGATGAAAGAGAAGTCGTTCAGAAGAAGACTTTCACAAAATGGGTAAACTCACAGTTGGCTAAGGTAAGACAGCTTCCTGCTTACTTTCCATTATCTACTCCATCCACTGTGTCTTCTATTCCCTGTCCACACTTGCCAGAGTCTCTAACTGGACTCCGATCATTTTCTATCATCCCTGTGTAGTCATGTGTTCTTGAATATTATCAACGAGCAGATGATACAATCTGTTGGAGCTTCCATCGCTTGCTCCTTGGAGCCTCTTTGTCTCTGTATCTTGGTTGTGATGGCTGAGGCCCACTGCTTTGATAATGGCGTCTTAATGGAAGAGGTCTCTGTGTATGTTATGAGATATTCTTCGTCATGTGGGAGTACTATCCATGCAGGGGGAAGCATGGAAGTATATGATCGTCATTCCCATGCTTAATTATGTCTCATTCAAATTCTGGGTTGGTGGTACCACTTGTTTCACAGATTTTGTGCTCAATTCAACTATTTTCTTTTACTGGAATTGATAGAAATGATCAAAAGTCCCTTCAGAATATCACACGAGGACATCAAGCCTTTGAGGAACACCACAGAAAAATCCAGGCTGTGATTTGATTTGACATTTGAATAATGTTTTTAATGCAAATAACCAGTTTAGATTACAATTACAAAGTAAAAGGTTAACTTTAAGAATTTTGGACGGTTTATTCTGATTGTTGGGAGTGTGAGTTGTAGAAAAGAGTTAGTGTGGGCCCTTGCTTTCAATTACAGTTCTGTGAAAGAATATTGGAATTGGCAAGTCAGAGTACAAATAAGAAAATCTGGAATTGACAAAACTGCAATCTCTAATTATTAGGAAAAAATAGGATGCGCTAGACTGTTTCAGCATGTGCAGTATCGATTGGGCAGGATGTAAGCGTCTGGTTGTGAGTGAGTCATGTTGTTGTTCCTCTGTAGTTAAATGAGCTGATAAATGGTAAATACATTATTAAAATACATGCATTTCATTGTGCAACTCTGTGTTGCATAATGACAAGAAATCTTCCTTGAATCCTTAAATGATAAGAAAAGAAGATATTGGATCGGTGTATAGACTCATTTTAAGGTGTATCCGAGACATTTCAGATACAGGTATCAGAACAGCTCTACTTCAATTATTCTCTGTCTGAACCCTCCCCTCTTCTGGAAAAAAAATAAATGAAAAAATTCAGAAGAAAACAAATGAGAAGAAAAGATTTATTTTATTTACGCTGGCAGTGTCTACTACCTCTTTTCATCTGGGGCTGTTTTCTGTTCCTCTCTCCGAGTCACGGACAATTTCAGAGGCATTTACTTTTACGGCTGTGATTCAGACGGACACACACACACACACACACACACAGGCTATTCCCACCACGTCCATTCTCTCTGGAGGATTGGTTCGGTGAAGCTAGGATAAAGGGGAGAGGAGAGTGTGGCACATCTTTCAGGGTTCTCTTTTTCTTGTGATTATACATGCTTTGTATGGGATTGTGTTCAGAAAATGTGTATTTAATTTGTCATCTCTTTTTTATTGCTCGATTGTTGTCTGGGGCCCTTTGTTGTGTCCCCCCCCCTGCCGCCCTCGTGGGGACTGAATAACTTGTTCTGAATTTCATTCTAATTACATTTCGGTGTTTATTTGCGGTGTGTGGGTATTTTGTGCGTGCCAACACATCACTTTTATTCCCATTTTCTAAGTTGATTACAATGGTGCTAGGGGTGTGCCGTTGCCAGGCGATGAAGACGTAAGCGAGTGTGTGTGTGTGTGTGATGGGTGCGCGTGAGTAAAACACAGTCTGATCCGAGCCAGGTGATTAAAGCCAGGAGAGGGATAAACGGGATGGAGAGGTCTTCTATATCCCCACCTCCTCTCCTCTTTTCCTAGTCCTGTCCTTTTCTCCTTCCTTCCAATTTCCTGTCTCCCCTTCTTCTTTCCTGTCCTTTCCTCATCTCCTATTTTCTTTTCATTTCTCCCCTTTCCTTCCCAGCCTGCCAGATCCCCTCTACCCTTAAATAAAAGAAAGAGGGAGGGATTGAATTTGGAGGTGGGAGATAAGGAGACAGATAGAAAGAGAGCGATAGATAGGCAGGAGAGGAGAGAGAGAGATATCCCCTCATCCATCCAAACTCAGTGGAGCATAATGAGTACCCCATCCTAGATAGATGAGTCTCTCTCTCTCACACACACACACACACACACACACACACACACACACACACACATGGAGAGTATGGTTAACGGCAGGCGTGAGAAATGTTTGGCAGTGAAGCAGCGTCACGTCTGATTCTAGTGTGATTTGCTACTCAGCAAACTATAAAAAGAGGCGCTTCAGGAATCTACAAGGATCTGTCATCAGGGCAGGAAACTGAGCTTTTTTTTGTCCTTGTTTACCAACCACAGCTGGTACTTTATTCAGTGACGTCAACGGTTTGACTCAGAGGACCAGTTTAAAATGTGTTAACAGCCCAAAGAAGGAAACAGAACAAGATCCCCCCTAACCCGACTGAGTTTAATCGATTGGTTGATAATTATTTAGGCGTTTATTTCCCGTAAGGTCAGAATGGACAAATGAATCCATCTCAAGGACCCAGGAATGGAGGGAAAAGGGTGACAGAGAGAGGGGAGCACAGCATTCATCCAGTGCCTGGTGTTAATTTCACACCCTGGCTGTCACTGTGTGCTCTGGTCCTCCAAAACTGCAGAATAGGTCTGATGGGAGAGGAGAGGAGAGGGAACAGGAGAGGGAAATGAAGCTCAAAGAAACAAACAAGAAAAGAAGAGGTGGGATGATATGAAAGGATTAGGAGCAGAGACTGCTGTTTTCTTGTTTTGGTATCCCTATATGCCTCGTTATGCTGACGATACAAGCTTATATTTGTCTAATACCTTTACTCATAAGTTCAGTCCTTAGCATTACAGTTATTTTGGACCATCCCACAGTTAGTGATATCTCTGCACTGCACTAGTTTTGTTTCACGTCATCTGTGTTACATTTGGGCATTTTAGGAAGTGAAAATAGAGCCACAACAGAGGTGTTGACCTATTTGGCTTAGCTTCTATTTAGTTCAGAAGGAAGGGCAATCAGACAAGATTTAATAGTAAATTCACTAGAGACCATCTTGCTGCCACAACGCCAAATCCGGCAAGGGTCATAAAGTGGGTGGGCCAATGGCCCCTTTTAACAGAATAAGAACTGGTATGACTGATTGAAAAGAGAGGGGCCTATTGCATATGGATGCAATAAGAGAAATAAAACATGCATTCTGTTGTTCATTTATTTTGTGTTAAAGTGCTTTGAGTGGTCGGAAGACTAGAAAAGTGCTATACAAGTACAGCCAATTTACATAATTTCTTCTGGGATTTCTGACCCGGTCTGAATCAAGCTGTGAAAATGAAGAGCTGTCACACAGTTACAACAGCTGAGTGATCCTTTCCCAGGTCAGAACTAATCTAAACCTGCTGTGGGGGCGTGGGAGAAGTAAGACTGAATGGGCTGCTTGTTCTGTCTACTGAGAGCTTCATAACTTGCAATGTACTGTAGACTTAAATGTCATTGGATGAGGAGATTTAGGGTTTCTGATTGGCAGCTGTACCAACCTAATAGAAGTCATTTTCACTGGCTCACTGCTGACTAATTGCCCAAATTACCGTGTCAGTGACACATAAGTAGTTTCAATTCATTTAAACCCCACAAACAATAATTAGGTTTATGAATTTGTTGACTTGATTTTAACACTGGGAGTGCTTCCGATGATGCTCGAAGTGGAGCGGATTAAATCCAACACATTGTCTGTAAGCGGAAAACAAAACCAGGCATGCAAATGAATGTCAGCAAAATACATTTTTACTTGTAATAGAGTATTTCTATTTAATGAAAAGTCAAAGTACTTCTTAGAAAAAACAACAGGAGCTCCCCGCAGCTTTCAATTCCATATGAAACTAAAAGTTAACAGGTTGATATATTTGACATTCCGAAGTTATTTTAAGTTACGCACATAACTCCGATAGTACGTAGATGTTAGTACTTAACCCTTTCACTTACTTACGTAATGTACAAAAACTACGTTATGAAACAGATCCAACGTTTTTTTGCCTAAAACTAAGCAAGACCTTCCGTTTCACAATGTTAACCACGTGTTTAAAACGGTGGCCGCTTCACACCGTTAAATAGAGTGATCGCATGTTTAAAAAGTGCCACAGTGCGGCTGTTTCACAACTTTACATAGAGCGGTCACATATTTAGTTTGAGGTGTCATTGGCAAACGGCCTGTTCTGTCATTAACTTATGAGGACGTGTTGATTATTTCAGGGTCGTACAACGTTAAGTGAAGATTTTACAGCAGAATTAGGTGGAAAAGGCATTGTGACTTGTTTGTGAAGCAAGCTACTCAATACAAATATGCTGCAGATGCACACACACAGTGTTTTCCGGGGATGGTGCACTGGAGGGTTTGATTACCATCAAGGGAAAGTAGAGTGCAAAGTAGGAGTGAGGCACCAGGGTAAGATTAAAGTAAACTATACATTATAGCTTTTCTGACCTGTGTTCACTGTCTTGTTGTTGGAGTCTTACTGAAAGGGAATAAATCAACGTCTGTCCTGACTCCACAACTGAGCTCTGTCACATACACATTGTCTCTTCATACAGCATGTAAAACACAAATTAAGACGCACACATCAGTCGGAATCATATCTTTTTTTCCCGCTCATGGTAACTTCAGCTTTAAGTAGATGCATAGTTTTGGTCAAGTTGTTCTGTTGGACAGTTGACCTGTGCCGAGGAATGCAGTAATCCATGTGTCCACAGTTGATCATTTGCTCTAGTGATCCATGTCAACAACTTAGCACACACTCTGAGTGATACAGGCTGCTAGTATTTACTCAAAACTTGGAGCAACTTTAAATCTAAATGCTGATTTAAGCTGTACTGCATGGAAGTTTGGGGCTTTTGCTAGTGGGTAGCATTCAGGGGGATCCATTGCCAGAAATGGAATATAATGAGTGTGTTTTTGTTTAGTGTATATGTCAAAAAAGACATTTGTATAATAATGTAAACATACTAGATATTTTTTATTTCACCTTGACGTTTTTGTGTTTGCCAGTCGAGCAGAGGATTGTTTCTCTCCTTGGGGGACTCAAACTAATTTGCTTCTTTTCTTTTCTTTAACCGACTTCTGTTTGTTTTAATTAGCTCAAAAATAAATAGAATGCTGTCCCCTCAGTGTAAGATTTCATAGTGGATGACACCTTCTCTTTTTAGTTATAATGCAAAAGCATGAAATCTGAGTGAAATCTTGTGATCCAGTAACGAGTCACCTAATCTGGAAAATCATGTATTTGGAGGCAGTGAGAGCACCAGAATCTCTTGACTTTTGATTTAAAGGATTTAAAGGATACACACTGGACACAGCTTTCTGCTGTAGCTTGTGGAGAGAGACTGAAAACTCTGGACAGCTATTCTTTATTAGATCCTCTTGAGAGCCCCCCCCTCTAAGACCTCCCTGGCCTATTCCATGCAGGACTTTCAGGTCATCATGGCATTCAAACTGAAGTGAAGACAGATTTTTATTTTATTTGACCAAAATGTTCAATTTAATCTCCATCAGTCTCCCTCATTACTTCCATTAATACAGCGTTTATACTCTTTTAAATGTATACTGGTGTTCTATATTGTGGCTCTATGTTCATTTGCATTTTATGTTTCATAGCCCTTTATTTATATTTTACATAGTCCTTTATTTATATTGTTTCTTATATTTCTAGAAGAGCAACTCCAACGTACACATTTGGGATCAATAAAGTATTCTGACTCCGACTCTGAAGATAAATTCAGAATATCTGAATATGTAAACGTTTGTTCAATTCAAAGGTTTTACTGATGGACCAGGCAGCAACCCATATCGTTAGTAATGCTAATACATGTTGTGCTCCTCTCCGTTAAATGCCACGCCCTTTATATAAGTATCTTCCCTGGTGAGCTGAGCCAATGGAGGGGAGATAATGCACATCCCTGCTTGCAACCAAATTGTAATGTAACGGCTTCTAAACCGTATCCATTTACTTTAACTGATGCCTGTGGAGTGTAATGTCTGTGTCCATCTCAGGAAGTTGGGACCAAATTTGTATTTTTTTCAGTGTTGCCAAGATACATCAAAAGCTTTTGGTGCGTCCAGGGATCGAATCATTGCTTCCTGCTTTCTGCCTTGCGAGTTATTAAGGTTTGGTAGCCGACAGAGGTTGCCACCGTAGTACCTTCTATTAATGAATCCAGTTTGAACCAGATGTATGATATCGGTACTGATTTTACTCACTCGTCTAGCAAGAATGGTTGTTAAAATACGAAGATCTCCATTCAGCAACAATACAAGTCGATATGACTGGTAGGGTCTTTGCCCTCTTTGTGAATCATTACTATCATTGCTAGTTTCAGATTTTAGAGCATAATGATATGCTTTCAGTAGTAAGGATTTAGCGCTTTTATAGAGTTCATTTACATATAGCGATCAGGGCTGGACTTTTAATATTTTTTAATGTGGAAATGTATCTCCGATTCCTTTTTATAGGTTCATCTAATTATTTTGTCAATGAATCTAATATGTCAGTTAATTCAATGTCTTTCATGTGGTGAATTCATTTTTCATCCTCGGAACAAGTAACCGTGTTTTTGTACAAGGACTTCAGCCAATGATCCAACGATTTCATCTGTCTTTTTAGAAGTAGGTGGACTCACAGTAGATTTAATCTAAGTCTTAATCTATCCTGGAAGTATTGTCATATAAACTACTCTGTGAATTACATCTCTATTCTATTCTGCCTCAGAGGCCAGCCAGCTCTCCTATTCTGGAATGCTGCCTGGCCTCGGGTTGGCTGTTGTGTCAATTAGCTTGTGACAATTTAATTAAATGTTATATGAATTTAATTAGAAGAAGACCTGGGGCTTGGGGGACCTGGGGCTTCTGTATGTCGACTAAAACCCTTGCGGTGTTCATGACTTTGTAAATCTTCCCTGTGACGCTAACACGGGGAGCCCGTTAGCTGTTCAGTCAGACAGCTGATGTCGCCTGTCACGAACAAATAATAGCGATGACTCAGAGCTGCCATTTATCTGCCACGGGAAGATGTTACCATTAAATGTGTCACGTTGACTGTTATCTCAGTGGAATCCAAACACTTCCAGAATGAAGATAAGTAGTCAGTGGTCGGACTGAAGGAAAATGTCCAGATGGAAGCCTCTCTCTGTTTACCCAGTCACTAAAATGTAAGGTTGTCTTCCTTTAACTGTCCTCAGACCAGATTGTATGGGTTGCGCCTCATCTTTTGTGTCATCTCTCCTCTTTGTGATTTGTGAGTTAAGTCACAGGATGACCTGGTACAAATTCAATTACTGAACCTGACATCTGAAAATCTTTCTGATTTGTTTTCTTAGCAGATTCTGGGTTTGTGTCTGGCATGGAGAACAGAGCGCAAACTTCACACAGATTTGGACCTTTCACTAAAAGTACAACCACATATTGTCTGCTGGCAAGGGTTTCCTCTTCTAGTTTATGTATTCATTAGTAATGCACTCTGAATATATCTGTACTGCTTGTGCATTTTTCACAGCAATGTATTATATGTCCTTTCATTTTTGACACAATTTGCTACAAACATCACACCACTTCTTCTCTGAACTCGAATCAAAATACACAGACATAATGCATACACTGTGATCTGATACAATCAACAGAACTCTGTTCAGAAATTATAGGAAAAAAAAGGCCTGAGTAACATTTCTACAGTGCAGAATAAAGCTTTAAAGATGTTATTTTCACCACACGATTAGATATTGAAGGATGGCACTGTGTGTGACTTGACGGTAGATGGGAACCGACCAGCAGGAGTCAGGGACTGTTATAAAAAGTGCACGCAAAATGACCCAGAGAACTTTCAGATTTTTGTTAATAGCTTTTTTCCCTTTAAAAAAATACATCAAAGACACTTTAATGCTTTTTTAATTGGTATATTTATCTCTAAATGAGTCTCGGAACGAATCTACATGTAATCACACGCATGTGAGAAAGGAGTCAGCGGTGTTTGACCTTCTGGTCTACGTGCTTGTCGAGGTAATCTTACTTAATCTTACTCTGAAAATATAAAGGCGCTTGTGTGTGTGGGAGGGATTTTCCTCTGAGTTCTGATGGTGTGTGTGTGTGTGTGTATGTATTTGGTTGTGTATGTTACTAGCAGTTTGTGTTGGAAGAAGATAAAAAGATACTTGTGTGCTGAAACAAATCAGGGCTGAGTGTCTGAGAAGCAGCCTGGGATTTCACTTATTTGTTGGCCGATGCAATTCTTTTAAAAATAAAGTTGACTGAGACCGTTATGATGTGAAATGGAGTGAACAAAAGAGAAGAAAAAAGTTAACTCCAGCCACACTCTTTCATTTTTAATTGTCATTCATTTTTCTACAATCAAGCACTTTCTCTAAAGATGCAAGTTCAAAAGTTCTTATTTTTTCATCCAGTTGAATTTGAAAACTGAGAATAATAATTGTTAAAATATAATTGATGTGTACTTTCTTTGATTGATTTGACAGTTGTTGACTACACAGAGGCTTCTTGAATATATCTTGAATATATATATATATATATATATATATATGGCACTACATAGCGGTGCCATAGGTTTGAGAACGCCCTGTAATAATTCATTTTGTCCAGAGCAATTGTCTTAACATTCTCTTAAAAATGTACTTTCAAATTAAATGTAATGTTTGCAGTTGTCATACAATGCAGTTCAAATTAAATGAAATACAGAAGTAGTGTTTCTTAGCAACACCCCAGGTAACAAACGTTCTTATTTTAACCAAAACCACAATCTTTTCCTCAAAGGAACGAAGTGGTTTCCTGTGAAAACTTTATTTTGAAAAGAGTGTACGTGTTGCATATAGTAGCTTCCTGTTACAGAGTGTTGTGACTTCACTTATGCCCCGAAGAATATTCTGCTTTCATTCGATCTTTCCACATGGAGGTCACATCATCTTGGTCGACATATTTGAGTCTTAAGATCGAAGGACACCAGAAAGTGTTGCTTTGTCATTTGCATTGAATTGTTTTCCACTCAATCCTCCTGCGACATTACAGTACAAAACACACTTACCATGTGGTAGTCTGCAGGTAAAACCTGCAACAAAACAGCCACGGAAATAGAGAGTAGACTGTCCACAACCCGTTCAAATAACACATCTACTCCCAATACACAAGCACACACACACACACACACTGCCCCGGCGAGGAGTATGCCTCAATAACGTTGAGTCTCGGGACAATGCCGAGAAGCGTAGGTCGAGGGCAGAAAGGGATGGAAACAGAGAGAGACGGACAGAGGGAGGGAAATGAGAACATAGGGGAAAGGAGGATGATGTGTGAGAGAATGTGTGGGCGAGTATGAAATATAACAGATGGAGAGAGCAGAAAGGAAAGGGGAAATTGGAGAGAAAAAATTTAAAAAAGGCAATGATAGGAAGAAGTCGTTTCTCAGAAGATTGATAACTGAATTCCGTCATTACAGAAAAGTGATTTTCCCTTTTCTTTCTATTGTGTTTATTTTGCCTTCCCACACAGTTCTGGGTCATTTCTACGACTACTTCTTCTCTCTCTGTCTCACTGCCGCTGCTAATGCATTTAGATGCAGGAGTGGGGACTCCTACATGGCAGCCGTTCGTTGTAATAATGCATGATCGATGCGGGGAAGGAGATCTCTGCCACAGGAACCGGGCCGGTAATCAAGCAGGGAAGATTCATGATGTTATTGGTTCATGCTGCCAAAACGTGCAGAAGTAAAGCTTTACTTTGCTTCCTTGTCGTCTATACGGCCTCCTTGCCCCTTTTCCTGTCCTCACCAATTCCTCCCGCACTTTCTCATAATTACTTACTTCAGTGGGCTTTTGCTCGATTTCCAAATAATACGATCGTGCCGCTCGCCATGCTAAATCAAGTGTTGCCGGAAAAATTAGTCCGGATTATACAATCTCAAATCTGTTATGACACCCCTAATAAACCGTGTGCATGCGAAGGTCATTCGCAATACCCAAGTTCCATTGAGCTAATTGATCAGCCACAAGTTAGGAGCTGTAGTCCTGCTGAGGTAAAAAATCGGTGATGTTTAATCCAGTTATTGTTTTAGAGTGGTCTGATTTATTTTTTATGGTTTGGGGTTTTTATCGTCCAGTGGCGCATTATACCTGCAAACATAGTAGTGCTGGGGAATAATTTCATAACATGTACTTAAACCGTTAATACTTTTAAAAGGACATCGGCTTTTGGTTGCCAAAACTGAAAATCTGGTTGCCATTTTTAGTGACCTTGACATTGTGAATATATGAATGCTCATAACTATGATTATGCAGTGCTAAAGCAGATTATAACACATGGCCCTACAATAAGGATAGTAAAAGGGCAAAACTTCAGATCACTTTACTTAAATAAAGATTAAACATGACAATCAACTGTAGTATTTGGTAACCTATAATAAATGAAACAGTTTGGACATAGATTTCTGAAAAACATTGAACCCCGTAACACATTATGTTGTTGTTAAGCATGTTGCATTATAGACATGGGCATCATAGAAAGTGTAACCAGGTATTATAAACAAGCTTTATTGTAGCTCTCTGATACATTTGGGTGGAAATCGAAAATGTACATGTATTTTTTACGTACTGAAGTAACTCCTCAAATCCTCCTTTTTCCTTCACTCGGTGAAGGCCCAGAGAACACACTCACTGTATTCAGCCTGCGGTGTTTGCCAATGTGAAGTAACTGCTGGTTTGTAATCCCAGATTTACCAGCTCTGATAAAGAACAACCTCTTGGCTATTACCTGCTATCTTTGGATTGAACAACACAGGGCTGGTGTCTGTGTGTAGGATTGAACTAGTGACCTTTAAGACAAGTAAACTGACCTCATGTCACTGCCTGCAGTTGTTTTTCATAGCCATGAAGCCAAATGCTTCCACAGACTAAACGATTGCAGAGATGTAACTCTTGTTAAGTATGAATGCACATTGTTTTTAATGTTAACATAGTTGGTTGAATTTATAATTCTGTGTTTTAGACAGGGAGACCACCCGTGGAGGATCTGTTCTCAGATCTGTGTGATGGAAGACGCCTGCTGGAGCTGTTGGAGGGGCTGCCAGGACGTGAGCTGGTATGAATACAGACACACACACAGACACGGGAACATGCAACCTGGGCCACAATGTGTACGCAGTAAGCGCTATGACACACATGGGCATGCTGGGATCAATAAATCTGATCAATCGACTGGCCGTAGTTGCCCCTGTATGGTCTCGCCGCCGCCGGACACGCTTATATCTTTGATTGAGGGTTGATTGCTCACCGTGACAGCAGTTTTGGTCCGGTTGCTCTTTGTGGATGGAGTCTGTGGCAGACTTGTATCTGTAGAAATAGCACATATTAATGAAAGAAAGAAGAAAAATAATATAACAGGGGGATTCCAAACTTTTGAACACTTATGAATGTTGGAAAATGATTGTTACTGAGAAAATGACCCTATAGCATAATCTGATTTTTGCTCGTACCACGCCACTAACCCTACTTAGCATACCGTGGTAACTGGCAGATGACATTTGCTCCGGCAAAGGCTTGTGAGGGATTAGGGCTGTCCCACTGCCAGATCGTCTGTTTGAGGTCTCTCTCTCGCAGACAATTTGAGCCCTTTTATGAACACTTTCCGTATATGTTCGCATTTCTGCAGCCTTTGCACAAGGGAATTACCCACAATTCATTATAAAGCAGCCACAGAAACAAAGCAACAGGCAGACGGGGCAGAGAGGGTCGTCCCAAGTAACACAAGCAGTCGTCGTTTGGAGTTCATCCACTTGACTGACTCTGGTCACCATGCACTGCTTTCCCGTCACTGCTTTGCCGACTTAAAACGCAGCATTAACCTCAGCTTGACCCAAGCATGTTCCTAACCGTCGTGCTCAAATCGTCACTTGAAGAAGTGAAAAACTTCCTAACCGTCGTGCTCAAATCGTCACTTGAAGAAGTGAAAAACTGCAAAAATAAATGCCAAGTGCCAAGATTAGAATCCTAATCTGGCTCTTAGAGGGAAACACACACACACACACACACACACACACACACACACACACACACACA
>NW_022280042.1:4477331-4522331 GCF_004355925.1 Anarrhichthys ocellatus
ACACACACACACACACACACACACACACACACACACACACACACACATCAGTCTTAATCAAACTTCTACTCCCACCTTGTTTTTCTTTCCCTCTCCAACTCTCTTCTCCTCCTCCACCAGCTCGTCTTTTTCTCATTCTCTTTATCCGTAGTCACTCTTATTCTCTCTCTCTCTCTCTTCACCACCTTTCCTCCCTCCCCTCTCTCCCCTACTTATCTGAGGGAGAGACGTTATCACTTGTGGCCTTTGTTTGATACTATCTCCTTATTGTAATGGCACACACACACACACGCATAAACACACATTTTTTATTGTTATGTGGCTGTTCGCGACGCTCAGAGATGCCCCTGAGCAAGGTCTGTTTATGCCTCAATGATCTCCTCTGGTTTGTGTGTGTGTGTGTGTGTGTGTGTGTGTAGGTGAGGTTGGAGAGGGGATTCACCCGTGTTCACTCGCTCAACAATGTCAACCGCGCTCTGCAGATCCTGCAGAAGAACAATGTGAGTATAAGTGCAGTGGCACGTACATATTTCCTCATATGGTGCGTGAGAGTTTCATTGGATAAAGCTTTGACTGCATTAATGATCAGTGGTTAGACTCAGCGTCCAGTGAAGTGTCTCCTCTGTAGCTTTGTTTCCATATACCTTTACCCTTTATCCAGTACACTTTGGCTTTTCCTGTGTAAGAAAAGCATCCCTTCTTTCTTTTCCCTTCATTCCCCTTTGAGGAATTTGAAATAGATATTAAAGGGGATCTATGACCTGTTTAACTCACTAGATAACTAGAACACTAGCTCTAAGCTAGTTAGCCGGGTGTACTAATGTTTGTAGCTTGCGTTAGCGCCGACAAACACACCATTTAGACCGCTTAAACACACAATAAGTTTCTTACACTTTTGATCTTGTATTTTTGCTCAGGAAAACCCCTCCTACCATCCTCCAGAGTCTTTGTATAGGCCTACCAAGTACTGCTTTTATCACAGCCCCATACACACCCCCCTTCAAAATGTGGAGATAAATTGGAGCAGTTATGGTTGCCAAGCTATGATTAGACAATCGCTCCTTGGGGGAAGGCTTTAGCGAACGATAAAATTGCTCACAACTCATGTTTGAAATACAATTATAACCTGCGATGAGTTGTCACAAGGGGTCACCAGCCAAAGATGATGGGAACCACTGAATAACAGGAAGTGATGGGACTGCGTTTTGTGAAATAAACCCATCCGTTCATCCCTCTCTTCTAGGTTGAATTGGTGAACATCGGAGCGGCGGACATTGTTGATGGGAATCACAAACTGATTCTCGGGCTCATCTGGAGCATCATTGTCCACTGGCAGGTGTGTGTGTGTGTGTGTGTGTGTCTGTGTGCGTGTGTGCATGCATGTGTGTATATATATAAATGCATTTCAGAAAGCTGTTTGTGTTGTTTTATTTACCGTAACCTTGATGACTATTTACTCATCCAATTTCACTGAGACAAACAGAAAGCTGTGCAATGTCCCTGAACTGTAAATTGTATGTAAATCCATTTCACTTTATAATTGCATCATATTCAATGGAGCCCATTCAGGGGGCCACACAAAGTTTTATAGTGATGATAAAAATGCTACAAGTAGAATGACTGCTCTCATGCTGGTGAGGTGATCGCAATACACAGCTTTTACCAGGAAGCATCACTTCTGTTCATGACGCTCAAAATAACTGCGTTTCACATTCCTAGAACAAAAACACATTATCCTTCTGTGTCCATCTGAATCTTTCTGTCGGTGATATTCGGAAGGTATACTGTTTCCAGTACAGGATTTAGCATTTACATATATCTGCCTACTAGTGATGCCCAGGACAGGTTTTTTAAATATCCGCACCCGAGGTGGAAAGTGGAATATTGCACTCAGTGTATCTGTAAGTCATTAATAACTTGCTTGGAATCTGCCCAAACCAGAAATATTTTTTAGGAAGGGGGCAGTTTGGCCGATCTGTTCACAATCTGTCCTTAATGCATTTACACCTGCACTTTCAGGCAAAATGTGATTTTAGTCCGATCACCCAAAACACATTCCAATGCAATGTGTGAAGGGGGTAAATCATTTTATAATTTTTTGTCCAAACTTAGATCTTGAGGCGATGACACAGTTGCCCCTAGTTGAGGTCATTCTACTGTTGTTCTCAGAGCACTTTGATGCATTTTTAAGGAGGTAGGGCGAAGTTGTGCGGGATTTTACAAACTAACCATAAGTCAGAGAAAAATATCAAATTCTTGAAGTTGTAGATTGCATCCAACTGAATACCCCTCCACTCCCTTTCAAAGCATGTTTGAGAACTACGGTGGCCTTCAGGTAACATAAAAACGCAAAAGACGCTCTCTAGAAACAGTGTTTGGTTTTTCCATTCAGGGCTACTGTAGAAGCATGGCGGTGCGACATGGTGCACTCCATCAAGAGGACCCTTGATGGAAGGGCTCATTCCAAAGTAACGACACAATGATTATAAGTTTCAGGTCATTATACACAAATGACAACATAGTTATGAATATTATATTCCATTTCTGCCAATAAGTCCCACACACTGTTCCTTTAAGCTGTATTTAAAGCTCGTAATTATTTTACGATGGACTTAGTGTTTAAAACCAACTTCATGTAAAGTCAGCTTTAATAGCTTACATCACAATACATTCTAATTGTATTTCATTCCTCATTAAGTTGAATAGTGTCTAATGTCTCAATCACGCTACTTTTGGCATCGACTTAATGACGCGATTAATAGCAAAACACAATTCTGTAATGAGGTGTGTGTGCGTGCATGCCCGTCAAAGGCTGCTACGCCCTGGAGGTTATCACTTTACTTGTGTGTGGGCACGTCTGTGAGGGCTTCTGTGTGTGTGTATGTATCTTTGTCAGTGTGTAGGTGTGTGTCATTGTGAGTGTGTGTACACAGCAGTCTTTGTCAAAGCGCCCCTCCAATTAAAGTGGAAATGCATGCAGTGACCTACTCCCAAATGAGTCCCTTTTTTACCCAGCAGACCACATTCTATAAGGAATCGCTAACAAACCTGTGTGTGTGAGAGAGAGAGTCCCCTTGCTGGGAGTTCACCTCGACTCCAAATTACACCAAACTCTATTATTAGGTTTCGTGGTGTGTGAGTGTGTATCAGTAAATGTGTAATAGACTCTTTCCTCCTCTTTCTTACTCTATTACTTTACATGTCTCTGTGCAACTGTGTGTGTGTGTGTGTGTGTGTGTGTGTGTGTGTGTGTGTGTGTCGGAGTGTAGAAAGCAGGGAGACTGAGGAGGGTTGAGTTATTTGCTGAGGGGTAGAAAGAAGAAGAGAGGAGTGGTGTGTGTGTGTGAGTGCATGTGGCCGATAGAAAGGTGAGGGTAAGATATGCATAAGCAATGTTCAACCGGGCAGTGAAAAGTATAACCTACCTCTCTCTCTCTCTCTCTCTCTCTCTCTCTCTCTCTCTCTCTCTCTCTCTCTCTCTCTCTCTCTCTCTCCCCCCCCCCCCCCCCCCCGAACCCTGAACAAGTGCTCCAAAACTGTCACTCACAACTGCCAAAAAAATCCAGCTTGTGAGGATGCAACCATATCCGCGCACAGGCTCGAGCGCGGATATGCGTGCACACGACTGTCTTTGTGCTGCCGTGTGTGTGAATATGCAAAGTATCCACTGACGGGCCACGTCAAAACTTTGCTCGAAAGCAGCGGATATTTAAAAGAATGCCGCTTTCTGGTAATGTGACAGAGCTGGGCGTCACATTAGCATGAGTTTTAATCTGTTATTCTGTCTATCAGGAGAGATCTTTGTACGTGTGTGTGTGTGTGTGTGTGTGTGTGTGTGTGTGTGTGTATGTGTGCAAGCGTATGAGCAAGAGTGGGTGTGTTTGATGGTATCTGCTAACAGTAGCTAACTGTGCATGTCTGTTCTCTCCAGGTGGATTTCAACAGGAATATTTGGGTGCATTTTGCAGCCTAATTGCCCCCTTTCAATTAACTAAAAAAGGACTCTCTGTGTGTTCTATTGTATATGAACCATCTTCACCTCAAATTTGAGCACACACTGTGTACATACCGGACAGACCAATAGCTCTACTACTGGCTAGAAAATCGTACACTTTTTTGGACCACTGGCATTGGAACGCACACGCATTGTAGAAAGACGTCACCCCAGTCATTGCAACTTTTTTTTTTTACTGTTACTACCCCTTATTAGTGTATAGATGTCAAGATATTTCCCTGAACAAATGGAAACGTTAAAGAATCACTGTAGTCACTGTGATTTATCCACTAGGGACCATGAATATCTAGACTAAATTTGCCTCTTAGGACAATGCTTGTCTTCAAAATATATCATGGCAGTCCATCAGATAGCTACTGAGATATTTCAGTCTGTCAGTATGTGGGTGTATTTGTTTACACCAGCTATACTTTGTATATGTTTGCAGGTAAAGGATGTGATGAAGGATGTGATGGCGGGCCTACAGCAGACCAACACTGAGAAGATTCTGCTGAGTTGGGTTCGTGAGAACACGCGCCAGTATCCTCAGGTCTGTTACCTTACTTTTCACTCGATCTTATCCTCGATTCACAGGCTGTCACACTGGATCCACCGTTACTGTAGCTCTCTTCTACCGCAGTCCCTCCTGGGTTTTCAAGAAACTGTAGTCCTGTGACGCCATAAAAAAGAGTTGTCTGATTAACTGACCATGTAAATGTTGAGCAAATGTCTTTCTTCATTTAAAAGCAATGGCTTCAAGTCTAATGAGTCTTCTTTAGTGGTATAAAGGGGTTTCACCAGAGCCAAAGTTCTCATGTTTTTTTCTAGTTGTCTGTCATCTGTGTGGATATCTAAAACCCCTCATGAACAGATTTCCCACGAAAATTGGCGGATAGGCTCTGGGCCAAGGAATAATGGATTGGTTTTTGGTGGTGATCCAGATCTGGGACTACTGCCATGAGATGATTGTCATTTTATAGCCCTATGTATGAGGCTCGGGGTGAAAAAAGGAATCCAATTAACTTAAAATTTCAGTGATTGGCATTATGTCTTTGGAGTATTCAGTATTTGTACAGGTTTCTACAGTGCCATGTAGTTTTTTTATTTTTTCCATTTAATCTGTTTCCTTTGACTTAAGTTGTTCTCGTATGTATTGAAGCCTCAAAACTAAACTGCTAAGAGGACTCACAACAAATCATATGCCACTGTGTAGATAGCATATGGCATTTAATAGTTGTTTCACCCCAAATTGTACCAGGCGCACAACTTGAAAGTGTGGTCTATTTCGGCAATAATTGACCCTTCGCTAAGCCCTGCCCCCCATGTCTACTCCGTCAAGCTGTCAGAGCCACCATGGAGCCCACACTGCAACTACCTGCACTCCCTGAATAAATATCATCTAATATTTGGAAAAACAGAAAAGCAATTTCTGAGAGAAGCAAACAGCAGGGTCTACAATTTTCAACTAACTTAAATTTAAACAACTTAAATTGACCAATGTTAGCCAGCAACCACGAGTAAAATCTTCTGGAGAGAGACTTCACATCAGTCGCCAAAATCAATGGTCGTTGTTAGAAATAAGGACTGATTTTGGTTAATTTATGCGTCTTCTCTTCACAGTACATGTTCTTCCAGAGCTCATGTATTGCATTTGAAAGCCATTGTTAGCTATAGTATTCTGTCACATGTATTAAATGCTCACACTGGCAATTTGAGAGGGAAGAGATATAATCTAATGTATATCTATGAAAATGGAAACCAGTATCGGGGTGACAGCGTTTCAAAAGTGGGTGTCATACTGCTTTCACAGGTTAGCCTTTTTATATCCATTATCTCTGTCCTCAGGTCAATGTGGTTAACTTCTCCAGCAGCTGGAATGATGGATTGGCCTTCAATGCCCTCATCCACAGCCACAGGTACTGTAAAATGGGTTGTGTGTATTAGCAGAGAGAGAAATAGAAAGAAAATATAGCAATAGACACAAAGGAGGAGTGGAATATCAAAGTGGTACGGAGGGAGATTTATTTGGCTGCCGTTATTCTGGTCTTGTTCACATATTTTATTAAATAGATACACAGAGAGGCGGAAAATCAGCCAATTATCACTGAGGGAAAAAAATAGAAAGGGTGAAATGGAAAAAGAAAGTGTCAGGTAGTATCAGCCAGCTATTAGTGATGCACTACTACAGGAGGCCAACCAGAAGAATGATATGGTCTTACTTTAAACCTAATCAGTTATTCTGCAGACATTTAAAAAGCTTGTACTCCAGCCAGTGAGCCTCTATGCTGTGTATATATAGAATAATTACATATCTAGTGCAGTGAAGTCATAATATTATATAGAAAAGCTGCACTAAATTAAGTAGTGAATGAACAAATAAGTAAATAAATCAGTTAATGGATGAAAGCCCAATCAATGGATGGACGCACGGCTTTGTAGAGGTGAAACAATGTCAATCTGCCTCCATGGATACCCATGAGAGTTTAGGTCTCAGGCCTGGACTCATGTATTAATGAATCAAATCATGGTAAGCTGGCATGGACATCTGTTCGCAGTGTCCTTACAGGAATACAGAGTGGGAGATCACACACACACTGAAGCCATCACCCTGCAGATCACTTCGCTCATGCCAACAACGCATTCTGTTTACTGATAGTGGAGCTTCAGCAGATTTCACAGAGCAAATGTTCCAATTAAATAACAGAATCGTACCGTTTTGATTTTTTATGGCTGTTGACTGGAGACTGTGTGCAGCTAAGAATCATACATGGTTGCTGACTTGGAAAGCTGTTCCAAAAATAAACCTGACTGCCTCAGCTGAAGTGAGTTAATTACAGTGTATTTCACTTTTAAGAAAATTAATCTCGGCTATATAATAAGAACATTAAAAACTTTTTTATTACTTCAACGTCAGCCCTTTTACTTTGGAGAATGCTCTTTGTCTCCTTTTATTCAACACATCCTGAAAAACTTGCAGAGGGCAACTAAGAAAACGATCAACCGGGGACATGATCTAGTAAATACTTGGGGTGTTCCTCTATTTTAGGATGCAGTGGGTACGTGATCCTTGTTTATTTCCCCTTTGCCTCTGCAGACCTGAGCTTTTTGATTGGAGCTCAGTGGAGAAGAAGACGACTGCGATCGACAGACTGGAACACGCCTTTAATAAGGCACAACAACACCTGGGGATAGAGAGACTGCTGGACGTTGAGGGTAACTAACACACACATCCCAGTACTTTCATCCTTTTGGGGGACCCTCATTGACATAATGCATTCCACAGCCCCTTACCCTAACCTTAACAATCACAACCAAATGTCTAACCCCAACCAAGTCTGAACCCTCAAACAAGACTTTAAAGAAGTGACGACCGGCCAAAATGTCCTCACTCTGTTGGTTAAAAACTCATAGATCCTCACTATGTAGCAAGTGCAAGAACACACACACACACACACACACACCAATTATTCCAGAGAAGAACACTCGAGGTGAGTTACAGCTCTAACCGTATTTTGTACGCCTTCCAATCATACACCTTAATTAGCCCCGTTGAACAGGATGTGCCATGCTGTGATTGGGTGTTGCCATAGTGATGACTGAGGTCACCTTGGTGGAAGGACTTGATCAGTGATGTGCAACCTGACTGATAGGTTGGCAAAAATCTTCCCACCTGCAGGAAAAGTCCTTTGATTTTGTGCAAAAATAACACCAGAGATGCTTCAGAGGAGTTTATTCACGCAGAATTTGTTGACATCCGGGGCGTCCATCACTGCCAGGGCTGCTGCTGGCCTCAGACCAGTAAACATGCTCTTAATCCAAACTGTCAGGCAGGGGTAAAGTGAGTGAAGCTGACCTGGGTAGCAAACATAGGCTCTATGTTTCACTACACTTATCACAAAAAAAAATGATAAGCGATATTGCCTATTATAAAATAACTAGATATTGATAAAGTCAGATAGTGCAAGTTGTGTATCAAAATTGTCCTAATATTTTATATGTAGCATGATTTAAAAAAAAGATTTTTTTTAATCTTCACCCTCGTAGGAGGACAAACTTCTTCATAACAATTATTCTTTTAATTGTCTTTTCTTTTCTTTTTATCCATTTTCTCAAAATCTCACCACATACATGTAATGGACTTTTTGGGACGGCCTCGATTGTAAATGCTCATGGACAATGGACTTGTACCTGTCTAGGCGTCCGACCACTCAAACTAAATTCAACATTTCACACCTATTCATACACTGACGGCTACCATGCCACATGCCCATCGGGACTATCTCAGCATTCACACAGGAGCAATTGGGGTTAAGTGTCTTGCCCAAGGACACATCGACAGGGAGTCGGGGATTGAACGGCCAATCGTCTGATTGAGGGACGACTTGCTCTACCTTCTGACTCACAGTTGCCCCAAACTGGTTCTATCTGACAAACCTCTGAGAAGGTCCGGCGGTTGGCCACGCCACAGTTCCATAACTTTTTGAAACTAAACTAATTTACATCTCAAATGTGAACATCTTATGTACAGCAGTTTTAGCAGAAAGGCTAGTTGAACCGTGTGTCGTATGTGAATGCAGTAATTGAGCAGTATTCCTCCTTAATCCCCTCCATTGAGAGCGCTGTGTTTCGACTCTGAGCCAGCGCGACAGGGAATGTTGTAACCCCCCCACCTGGGCTTTTTAAACAGTCTTATGCTGTTAAAGAATTTCAAATTGGGTTTGTCTGCGGTTTGTGCAAATCTTAGTGAAGATGATGTCAACTGCAGTTTTACTTTTTTTTTATGGATACTCTGGTGTAATCTTAAAGGTGCAGGATCCGAGACTGGGAGCATTTCGGTGGCCTCTCAATGGCCATCGAAACGGCTCCTACGAGGGCGGTGCAGAGTGGCTTCATTAGAGACTTCATTATCTGCTCTGGTAGACATCACCCCATGATATTTTGAAACGTAATAAAAAGCTGTTTGCTGTGGAGCTTAGTAACTTAGAGTTAGTTCTTCGTTGTTCTCTCCTGCAACTTGGTTGCTGTCGGATTGGTTCCATCAATGGCTCTTTTCAAATTAAGTGTTGGACTTGCTGGGAGTGAATAGCTTAAAACGTTGATTGAGTTTTAATAATAATAATAATGTTTTTTCATCTTTGGGCTTGAGGGATGGCATCAAGTACTTTCAAGTCAAAAGACTTCACTTACACTGCAACCGGAAATATACTGTAAAACATACACACACACACACACACACAAGGAGAGGCAAACAAAGATGTCCTTGAAGCAACATGCAAGCAACACACACACACATCAATTCACATAAATGCAGACACTATGCACAGTGTGGCATGCTTATACACACACATAAATACATCCACACATGCAAACACACACTCGGACACCTGCAGAGCATCATAGGTGCGCACACACGTGTAGCTGTGGTGAAATGATTGAAATGGAGATGATGGGAGAGAAAACATGAGCAGACTAAAAAGTGAGGGATGTCTACACACTTGGACGCACATTTGCAGATGGCGGCGTTATTTACGGAGCCGTTTGTCTTCCTCAGACAAACAATAACGTCCTCGGATTTCTCTGTGATGCTGATAAATCAGTATTCTACAGCCAGAATTATGACTCTGTGTTTATCTGTCTATCGCTGACACACATATCTGTCTTATCACACACACGTTTTTCGCTACTTTGCATCCGGCTATTTTTCTCTCCGTCTCTTCCTCTCCATCGTCATCCTCCTTTCTCCTGTTCATTATTCTGAACAGTGGCGAGCCAGCCACACTCTACACATCGCTCTGTCAACGCACCCGCCACCATCAGCTCATTAGCTCTCTCTTGTCTCTTTCTCTGTCTTTTTCTCTCCTCCCCTTCTGCTCCCGGCCTGCTCACCCTCTTCCCTTACATCCTCTCTCTGTCTCTTCTGGCGGTCATTTGTCCACCGTGTCTCAGCTCCGCTGTGATCCGTCTCTATTAGTTTTGCCCCGGGGCCGTCTGGCCGGACCGCAGGCTCTTTTGCCACCCTTCCTGAAACCACTGCTCTGTTATATCTCTCCTCCACCTGTCGGGGAACTTCGCTCGGACCTAATTTAGCCATGAGATTTCAGGGCAGACGGGCTGACACATGGCTGCTATGGGAAATAAAAAAGAGTGAACGGTGGTCTGCGGTTATTCACGAGCACAAAGAAAAATTACTGTTTTGGCAGTTGAGAGATCGACTGCATCACCCTGCAGCCTCTTGGATGCTTTTATAAGTGGCCGTGACATACTTACATTTATTTTCAAGCTCCCTCTCATTGAAAGTAAGAAAGATTAGTTTTCAAGTGCTGCAACTAACAATTCTCACAATTATTTGTTCGATGAATCAATTTGAATTTCAGGGTAATATGTCAGAAAATACTGAAAATTGCCCCTTGAAATTCTCTAAAGCTCAAGCCAACATCTTCAGATGTCTTGTTTTGTCAGACCAGCACACCAACAAATTCAGTTCCCTCTCATAGAGGACTAACAAATGCCTGATCTTAAGGTGTAGGATGTGTGTGATTTGTTTTCTTCATTGTTCTTACTTTCTTCATTCTTCATTGTGTGATTGTATCTTTATTCCGTGTCCTCGGCTCCCCTAAGAACAAAAAAGTTCATCTCAAAGGGTTCCCCTTTGAATTTTGAAATGAACTTTATTTGTCTCACTTCCTGCTCTTCAGATGTGGCGGTGCCTCACCCTGACAAGAAGAGTGTCATCATGTACGTGACGTCACTCTTCCAGGTGCTTCCCCAAAGCGTTTCCATGGAAGCCATCCAGGAGGTGGAGACGCTGCCGCGGGGGTCCGCAGCCAGCGTCGCCCGGGTGACGTCAGAGGAGCACTACCAGATCCAGACCCAGCAGCGTTTCTCCCAGCAGGTTAGACACACATGTTGTCCACGCCGTCGCTGTTTGTTGACAGTGTTGCTGTTACTGCCGTGTGACACTGCTGTGGCTCATTGTTTGGGTTTCTTTGGCAACTTCCTTTTCTGAATTTATTCAAATAGTAAGATTAGTTTGAAGTAATTTTAATCCAAATTGTATGTCCTATAGACATCAATAATGAACTTCTCATCCATAGACATTTATCCACAGCAGGTAAAGACCTAGTGTTTTGTCCCACCACTGCAACATTTTCTAATGGTCCGTGGAGTCGCCAGGCGAATTAAATAGTGTCACGCTGCAGAGCTCCATCCCCCGGACCCATGGTGAAAAGCCATTGTGTTAAAGTGGAACATCTATGGACGTGTAGTTTAGGACGAAAACAACGGCAATAGAAAATAAACGAGGATCCGTAATTGTGGTGGACACACAGATTTAATGCATCCACGTGAGTAAGCGACAGTCAGAGCAAGTGACGTAGATTTTAATATCCATAAAGAGCATTTGGTGGTGGGGGCGAGAGGGGAGGTGGATGGGTCCAACAAGCGCAGGACTTACAATCAAACGTTTGTGACAGTTTTTGTAAACCTATTTACCGGGTTTTGTTGCCTAAACCTAACTTTAGTTTTTAACATAATGTCGTCCCGGAAAAAAATGTCCTTCCAAGCGACATGAAAAATATGGACAATTCATGTCCATGTACACGAAAACCAATAGATTGCATTCCGTGACTACTTCAAGAACTGATGTCATACTGTGGGTCCAACGGAGGAGGTGGGCTCGAGCCTGGAGCTCTGCAGCTAGACCCTTCTCGGCCAATTCCACCAACTTCTGCTGCATTAACTTATTTCTTACCCCATGTCACCTAGAATCCCACAATGCCTTGTGAAGCTGGGTTTTATTGCGTTCTGTAGGAAATGAATTTGGTCGTCAGGGTTAGAGTCTTAATAATGTCTTTAATGCCCCTTTCAGACGTGATACAAATATAATAGCAATGAAACACTTCTGTTTGAATATGTGCCAGAGTAAAAAAGGAAAAACAAAAACTTCTGAACAACAATTATCTCACTAACAAACCAAGGACAGGAAAGGAAGGAAGGAAAGGTAACCAAAACTAATGAGCCCTAGATAGTCATAGAGGCACGGCATCCTGTCCCATTGTATCATGGGAACTAGTTGAGTTGTGATAGCTGCATCTTTGCTCCATTGATTCTTGTCATTGGGCAATTTGGTGTTACTGTTACCATGATGGTAGTAAGACGCCGCCATTGATCTCCCATGAGCCTTTGCTCTGCATGCATTGTGTCTGTGCTCAGCTATGTACACTCACTTGGTCTTCAGAGCTTCATATTTACATGTCATTGCTTTGTTGTTGTGGCAGCGCCCACACTACCGAATGATACTCTATTCTATTGCATATTACATAAGTAAATGACTTATTATCTAACCAAGTTGCAAAATGAGTTTGCATCAACCTCCGCTAGCTGGCCAACCTGCAACTTTATCAAGATGACAAAGTGGGCTTGTGAAATTCCCAGCAGCACCCTCTCTGTTGTAGTATTTTGAGTGAAACTGAAGGGGGATGAAAGAAGCAGAGGGGAGGATCCCTGCTCTCAATCGCCCTCAGAGTTGTCTTCAGTCAGCGCTGTATGCCAGCAACACCAAGAACAGAATTCTTGAGAATAAATTGAATAATGAAGGGTCGGGTAACAGCATTACTGAGGAGGCACTTCATTTTTACATCTCTACAAGCTGTAAAATAAGAAAGAAAAACATGAGAGCACATTTAAATGATGAATTTGAAAATTAATAGTTAGAGAGCATATTTGTTTCTCAGTGGTACCACAAACCGAGAGCAGATTATCCCAATCATTTTAATCACAAGGCATGATTAAGATGAGAAACCGCTGTGAAACTGATGGTAAATACTTAAATTATATCAGTAGAAGTTTTGGCATAGAGAGGCGAAACAATTATCTGCCACGAGATAATAACCTTTCAGCTTGACTGCTCCTAAAATTGTATATGGTAGCATGCTGGTAGATCGAGTCACCTTCCAGTGAGGAGTACTTCAATCACCGATCTCTTTCTTTTAGTCAGTCTGAAATTTGAGAGCATCGGAATGAAAATTGACTGCTAAATTGAGACGAAACCTCTGAAAAAGAAGTCACAAATTAGATCCAGCTGCGCTGACCTTTAGAGGCGAGTTGAGAAGAGATCAGTGTCATGTTACTGTGTAACTGAGTAATGGCCGGTAATATTATTATCTCACTCTGTTTAATGGCCACATCACCCCCCCCCCCCCTTCATCAGCTCTCTGAGAATAGAGAAAAACTGCAGGCCTTTTCCTTCTGGGAATCAGACAGACGGAGAGGCGTAGATTTAGAGAGAAAGATGAGAGAGGAAGTGGGGTAGGTGTAAAGATTTAGAAAGATGTACAGAAAGATAGAGGGCGGGAATGTAGAGTGAGATGGAGCAGACAAATATAGAGTGCCAAGAACAAGTCAGGTGGCAATAAAACGAGAGACGGGGAGGAAAGACGAGAGGAAAGAAACAA
Source organism: Anarrhichthys ocellatus (assembly GCF_004355925.1). NCBI lineage: Eukaryota > Metazoa > Chordata > Actinopteri > Perciformes > Anarhichadidae > Anarrhichthys > Anarrhichthys ocellatus. Next base: position 4,490,778 of record NW_022280042.1, read on the forward strand.
AGTTACTGACGGCGGCTATTATCTGCCTCCTCCCTCATCTGTCATCATCAAAGCGGTGCTGTCACCACCTCCTTACATCAACACCACCACCTGGGACTCAGGGAGGAAGAGAGCTTTTTGTGGAAGCAAAGTAGAAAAGAAAAGACAAAATCCAAAGTTTGAGGCATATGCTTAAAACTAGACAAACTCAGCTTTTCTGTGACATTATCTGAGGTGTCCTGACACAGCAAAAAAACAACACCCGTCTGGTGCTCAGAGCAGGTGAAAACAAACGCAAGGAGTAATTTACCAGGAAGGGTTTGATCAAGGTCCGGGTTGCCTCTGGCTGTCTGCTCTTTGCAGCAGAAAACACACCTAATCCACCTTGAAAGAGAGAAAGGGGAGAACAGAACAGGGAAGACAGACGGAGAGTTGAAGACGGGTGAAGAAAGAGGAGAAGACAGAGAGGAGTGGAGAGAGACAGTTGATGGAGGTGAAGGAGGAGATTGATAGCGGGAGAGTAAGTGCAGAGACGGCGAGAGATTAAACTTTTACGATGTCTGTGGTGGAACGGTTGAGTAGGTTTTTAGCGATGCACTCCGTCGTAGAAAAGGCAGCTTGGGAATGTCAAGTAAGCGGGGAAATCAGTCATCAATTAAAATGTTTCTTGTCCCACCAAAATAAAAGCTCAAACCGAGCTCAGCTGTTTGAAAAGGTGACACCTGTTCTGTGTGATTATAAAGGTAAAATCCTGAACTGTGCACACAACTGGGCCAAAAGCCCAAAGTATGTGGACAGAGAGAGATCACATATGGATTTAAGTTTGTGTTAACATACTTTTGGCCATAGAGTGTCTTTTAATATACATGAAGAGGCAGGACTGAAATTCCCATCCAAACCACGTACAGTACAATAGCTGTACGTGACTGTGAGCCGTATCCAAGAGGCTTCATCAAAACTGTGTTCATCCCACACTTAATGACTCATTAGTGAACTGATTTCAACAAGCCATCTTGTACATTTTTAATTTTGCACGTCAAACATTTGTAAAGAATGCGCAGATTACCACTCAAATATAAATAATGCATTCCACACCGCAGTGTGAGAGTGATTTAGTGTGGAGCACACCTACACTTCTGGTGAATATTGTTTTCCCTCCCACTATGGCCAAAAGCTGCAGCACTGCGGTCCCAGCTGACCCCGGTCCAAATGTCAAAGTAGACTACTTTTACTTACTGTACTACTGCATATGATTAATATTCATACATCGTATTTGTATAGCCCAAATTACACATTTTCCACAGAGGGCTTTACAATCTGTACAGCATACGACATCCTCTGTCGAAATGAACTAAATAAATAAATACATTACATAATTACATTACATTACAGTCATTTAGCAGACGCTTTTATCCAAAGCGACTTACAATAAGTGTATTCAACATAGGTATTCAAGAGAACTACTAGTCACCAGAAGTCATAAGTTCATCTCCTTGTTTACACAAGCATCTAAGAGCATAAACTCGAGGAAAAACCAGAGCAAAAGTACAGTGCTTGACAACAGTCAATCCATATGACAGAAATGATACATACAGTATAATGAGAGTAGAGTAATAATAGCAGTAGGAGCACTAATAATAGCAGAAATACACCTATAATATACTATAGGTGTAGGGTTGATTGAGGCTTGAGTCAAAGATGGGTGCTACTCCACCTTGCTCGGCCAGTGCCAGTATTCATATGACTTCATATGGATTCATTTAGGATGACATATTCGTCATGACACAGCCAGGTTTCAGTAAGACGCAATAAATCAATACAATTATCTGATATTAAATAATTTACTAGAATAGCTTTAAATAACAGAGGGCACACATTTAATTTGTTATATTTTGTTAAATATTTTTGTTGCACTGTTGTGCTGGTGGCTTTTGTGTGGTTGTTTTGTATAACTTTTCTGTTTTTGTTTGAATTAATTCAAGTGGAGGCAGACAGTCTCTGTGCGGGGTTTAGGTGGGTAGATATGGCAGGGGCAAAGGAGTCCGACATTGTCTTAATATAATGTAATAGTTTTTAATTACTTGTATGTACTGCTTTGTTACGTAGTGTTTACGTAGTCAGTCCGTGTGCATGTTAGTGCATGCAAGTTTGCTAGCTAATCTATGAAGGCAAATCACCGATATATATATATATATATATATATATATATATATATATATATATATATATATATAGCGCGGAGTGATGTGAAAGCGCTCGCGTCGTAATATACGTGCGCGGCTGTTTGATTTGCACGCGCGGGTCTCGTTTGCGCTCTCGGATTTTGACAGTGATTTGCCTTCATTCGATAGCCCCGTCCTGACCCACGGCGTCGTCGTGGAAGCGTAGCACCCACCCTCCTGTCCCCCACTCAGGTAACACTGTTAGCTCTTTCAAGATGTTGCCATTGTTTCCGTGTTAGCACTTGGTGCTAGCCGCCGGCTCAGCCATCGCCATTAACAGAACAATTAAACGTTCTGGGACTTGTTTTGAAGTTGTTGGCATTTTTTTTTTGGGAGTGTTAAGTTAGATAGGTCTCATGACTGGAAAATATAGAGCTCGACCTAATAGTTGATTAAGTTAGTTAAGATTTGTATAAAGAATAGAAACAGCTAGTCTGGCTCTGTCCAGAGGTAATAAACACCAATTAATGATAAATGAATGATGTGTCCTGGGTTCGTGTATGACGGCACTTATCAAATAGTAATAAATTGAGTCGGGAGACCAGACATCTTGTTCAGCCCACGGCTACTCTCTTTTATTTTTGTTTCCCCCCTTCGACCAGAGGCGGGAGCTGCACCTTCTCTACGGCAACCCTCAAGGGACATATAATCTTCAACACCAAAACGACAAACATGAGACAGTCTGTTACAATAATAACACATTTATGTGCAAGAAACAAAAACAAATTTTAAATAATTAATAACTAAATACTATTTGTTTCCACCCTGTTATAAAGTCGTTTCTGCCACTTGGAGAAACTGTCTACTCATTGTTAGCATACGGTAGCAAGCTAGCCACCTAGCTAGCTACATCCAACAAAGAAAGGAGAGAAACACAAAAATTAGCCACAAAATGTTGATTTATTTCAGTGTTCTTATAAAAAACCCTCAATGAAAACTTGTAATGAAGCTAAAAAATCAGTAATTTACTTGCTAACCAATAAAACGATGCTGAGGACTGCGGTTCAACAGTGCTAGCTTGCTAGCCAGAGCTGCTAGTTTGGGAGCATTGCGCCAGGGTGTGAGTGAAACAGGATGCTGATGCTAAACACAACAGCAATGGGCTGCTCAACAACACCAGCTTTGACTGTGCGCCACACTGCCTGTTGTCCAGCTTCTGCATAACACATCTGTTCTCTCTCCGTCTTCCTCTGTCCTCTCTCATGTCTGCATTATCTGTGGCCAGGTTTCCATCCAATGACGCTTTGTAGTGTGTTGTTTCTTCTTTGTAAGGTTACAAAGTCTCAAGTACGTTTTTTCCAAAGGAATTAGTTGAAGTAAATGTTTCAGTCTGATATCAGTCCATTGGAGTCCACCACATATTTCATGAACTCTATAAGGTGGCAGGATTTATAACGTTTGCTGAAACGCAAGTAAATAACTTGCCCAATATAGATTTTCCAGACTTTTCCATTTTTCTTGTAAATGTGTTTTTCGACACTGGTGATGGAAAAGCAAAAAAAAAAAAAATCTATTTTATTTGTTATTCATGCCGTTTCGAAAGTTCACCTAAAATTAGCTTGACATTTGGATGGAAACGGAGCTTATGTGTGATTATTCATGTTTCTATTCTTTTTTTTTTTTTTTTTTTTTTTTTTTTTTCTCCTGTTTTCTGCTTTTCTCTCATCTCTCATCTTCATTTCTCATCATGCTTTGCTCCCCGTTTCCACTCTGTCACTTCATTTTTTTGCTTCTTCTTCCTCTGCATAATTTGGCTTTCGGATCTTTTTTTTCTTCTTCGCTCTGTTTTGCATCCTTCCGGCTCTTTTTTTTCTATCTTCCTCTCTTTTTCTGGCCTCTCCTGCCAACTCTATCTCCCTCTTCCCCTGTCCTGTTCCATCTCTCTCTCTCAGATCACAGTGAGTGTCGCTCAGGGCAGCGTGCGGAGTCCCTCCCCTCAGCCTCGCTATAAAAGCTATGCCTACACCCAGGCAGCGTATGTCAAGTCGCCTGAGCAAAAGAGGAGGCGTGTTACTGATCAGGTCCGTGTCTCACAGCGCTAACACTCCACGCCAAATGTCCATCTGTCTGTTTATGGCTGCACAACTGTTGTTTCGTCTGCCTGTGGTTTTCTGCGGCGCCTGATAAAAAAAATGTCCATCATAACAAGTCTTTCATATATATTTACACCTGTGACAACTGAAAACACATTGAAAAGCGGAATTGTTCAGATATTTGTTTTTTCGTGTCAAAATAATATTTTAAGAGTGAATATGAAACTATGGGACTTGTTGATTTGGACATTTTTTTGCTCCTGCCAGTCAATCACATTGTGTTTCAACAATTCGTTGTTTGAAATGTATTGCATTTTGCTATTGATGTGATATGATAGTGCTACTAACTTTGCTCATGAATATTCTTCAACACATTTTTCCCCATGTGTTTGTGTCTAAGTGAATAATGGGAACATATATATTATTTTGAAAAGACCCTGTGCATGTAACAAGTGGAAATTGACACGTGTTATGATGACATTCCAGCCTGTTAAGCGTCTGCAGCGCTCTCCATCAATATTGAACACAAAACATGGGAAAATAGAGTCCAGGTTGAACCGAAGTCACCCTTAAAATCAAAACTTGGCAAACTTTCCATTATTTGGTTTGTTGAACAAAGTTTACTAGGAGGTAAAAGTGTAGATTTTGCTGAACTGTTGCTAATCCAAACAAAAAAATCACTGCTTTTACAACAAACACAAACTGGCAAGTGTGTTTGTTTCTTATCTGTTACCTACAGCACCCTGAAACACACAAAAAACACAGTCACTGTTCATCCACTCGTGTTGTACTTTCTATATATACAGTATATATATATATTTAATATATCCTCTGTATTCCACAACATGACATTTCAAAAAGTTCAGATGCATCCTCAAAGCCGCCGTGCCCCGCGCTGCTGCGCAACTCAATGTGGTGGAATGTGTTCAGAAGGCTGTGTCAAATATCGAATGTAACGGCAGGGCGCTCAACTCGGCTGGCATCGCACCGCGAGAAGAGAAGATAATTTTCGGACAAGCGTCGTTCAAGCACACCCGCTGTTGTGTTAGGATGTAAAGCGGAACCTGTCTCACTGCTGCAAGGTTCTCCAAACCGATTTGCGCAATGCATTGTCCTCAGTTTGCCTCAGTCAAGCATGTTTTGTATGGACAACTCGGAGCAGAAAGATATAATTTAAAACAACGAGCGTGTTTTAGACTGAATGTATTCCATATTTGATTACTTTACGAGCTCCTAACAGAGAGAGAGTCATTTCGGAGTCTGTACCATCAGACAGAAGCGCACACATTTGTAATACAAAACAGACATAACGAGAGCGGCGCCGGCTGAGGCCGGACAGTTATCAGCCTGGGCCCGGGCCCTGTGTAGGACCTTATTACCGGAGAGAAGAATAGAGCGAGAGGAGGAGGAGCCCAGATAAAAAGAGATAGGTTGTTAGTGTCCAGATCAGTAGTGTACACACAAAGAGAGATATGGGGATGGGGAGAGAGAGAGACCCAGAGAGAAAGAGGACAAGTTGTTGAGGTTGGACAAAGGCCAGAGCTGCTTGTCGGCACCGGTAATGGCAAACACTAACAGGCCTCTCCTCATCTCTCTCTATCTTCTTTGTTCCCTCTCTTCAACTCTTATTTTCCCCTCGTACCCCTCGTACCCTCCATTCCTTTACTTACTCCTCACATCCCTTCCCTCTCTAGTTCCTTGGTCCTGGCCAGGAGGAGTTACAGCGAGGCCTCAGTCCTCTGCCTCCAGGCTCCACCAGCCTGGAGAGCTACCAGGCTGCACTGGAGGAGGTATGTGCAACTATTGTGGCGATACAGAAATGTTCATCTTACATTTAAAGTGCTCTTCTGTTAAAGGACAAATCTGGTGATATGCTATATCTTTCTGATTGTCATCAAATTATTGTGTGTGTAGAGCTTCATTTTATGTCTAGATAACTATTAAAAACACATCAGTGAGCCAAACTGTTGCACTGTGCAGCACGTTTCTTCATTACTATGAACACAGACACTAGTTTATTTGGACTTTATCCTACATTCACAGTCTGCCCCACATACTCACTAGAACACCAATTGAGGATTAATTGATTAATTCAATTCATTCTACATTTAGTTTGCATCTTCGGTAGGAACCAAAGAGCTTGTGATTGAGAGTAAAGTCAAAGTATTGGTTTGGGCTTTTCATGATTGGTTGACAATAAGAGAAACAGAATATCGCCAGACCTATCCTTTTTGGTATGTTACGTTGATTGAAATTTGTAGGTGTTGACATGGCTGCTGTCGGCTGAGGATGGGCTCCAGGGCCAGCCTGCCATCTCCAACAATGTGGAGGAGGTGAAGGAGCAGTTTCACACTCATGAGGTGAGCCAGAGCACTGACGTCCTAGTTTTACTCACAGAACAGCCTCATTCTCTGTAATCTGTTTAATACCACTGTAGACAACGATTCATCGAAAGACGCGTTTGGAAGGGCAAGCACAGGAATGATACTATAACGAGATGTTAATTAGACGAGATGTATTCATATAATGAGGTGTTCAATATTTTACCACCATTGCTTCTTGTAGTGGTAACAGAGTAGCAATAACGTGCCTCTGTTTGTAGCTGTAAACCCCAAACAAGGAATGCCCAGTCTTTCTTTTCCTTTAAGTCAGTGAAGCACAGATATAAGCAAGCTAAAGAACAACAAAGATATTAAAGTAATGGCAGCCATTAATCCAAAACAAAATGCCATGTCCAATAACTAGGGAAAGTGTGTAGTTAGAGAAAATAATGAGCCTCCCTCCATTACACCGAAGGGTCAGGCTTGAAAAGACTGCTGTAATGACTGTAAAGTGTACCATTACCCAAAAAACAATCTGTTGTTTGTTGATGGAAGGCGAACAAACATCTGGAAAAAACAGCACACTGAAAATAAGACTGAGCTGGAACAATATACTTTAGCCTGAAATAGTAAGATGAGTAAAAGATTAAAATATTGTATCTGGGTATGATTTAGCCTGATTACATTTATGTAATCTCCAGTGTCCACATCGGTTCTGGTGTCTTTAAAACTTGCATTCAGTCTTCTGACAGTGGGGCGACTCCTCCGGTTGCAAAAAGAAGTCCGATTGTATGAAAGTCTATGAGAAAATACCCCTACTTGGAAATGTACTTAATGTGAGGCACTCCTCTTCTTTTGGAGGGGTAATTAGGCAGAATGAGTGGAATTGTTGTGAATATTTGTGAGAAATGTTTTGATCTGCTTCTCACCAGGGGTACATGGTGGAGCTGACCACCCACCAAGGCAGTGTGGGGCGGGTCCTCCGGGCCGGCGCCGCCCTACTGGGGGAGGGGAACCTGAGTGAAGACGAAGACTCGGAAGTCAGGGAGCAGATGAACCTCCTGAACTCCCGCTGGGAGCACCTGAGAGTGGCTAGCATGGAGAAACAGAGCAGGTAGATGAGGTTGACTTTGGTCGCAATCACACAACATTTAGATTTGCCCAATTAAGACAGATTTTGGAAACATAACCCAGGAGACAACAAAAAAGATCTCAGAACTTTGGGAGAAGCGTGACAGAATGTATTCGCCCCCATTGAGAAATATCAATACACACTCAAACACACACACAAATGGTTTCACATGCTTTTTTTCAATCTTAATTCTGGGTTATGGATGAAGTTTCATCTCTTTTTACACAATGGGGATCCCCACAGTAGCCAGCATTCATGGATACAAAGAACAGCGGCCTTTCTAATTATGGTGAATCCAATGATAACTGACACCAAGCCAAATTTAATTAACTCTTCAGCTATCTTCTTTGATAATATTGTTGATTCAAGCACAAAGCTGTGCGGACATGGCCTGGACTACCAAATACAACTTAGACAAATACAGCAAGGGTCTGTTATCAAGCGTATAAGAACTGGATAGGTGGCTTTTACCATTTCTACCAATTACTTCAGCAGTAATCACTGCTTGGGGCGTCAGCGTGTTTAACCAGACCTTCATCTGCCCTTCTGAACTATTCTTGAGCTCTTTTTCATGAGCGCTAACCCCCCCCCACCCGGCAGTGTCAACATGTGATTGACGGCTCACTGAACTGCGTCTCACCCCCCAGACTCCACGAGGCCCTGATGGACCTGCAGCACCAGCAGTTGAAGCAGCTCACGGACTGGCTGGATTTGACGGAAGCGCGGATTAAGAGGATGGGAGCTCAACCGCTGGGTCCTGACCTGGAGGATGTCAAGCACCAAGTGGAAGAGCACAAGGTGGGCAGCACCTGGTTTTCCAACATGGCTTAACTAATCCATGTTTACGTGTTGCTATCAAGTTCAAATGATCTTGTTCATGGACTGTTTGCCAAGCCTCAGGAGTACAACATCAGTAAGCTATAAGCTGTAGGTTGGTGACAAAGCCCAGGGAAACACAGTTTGGTGAAAAAAGCATTGCTGAGAACATAAAACCCTTTCTCCTGAGTCCCTGATCATCGGCAACAATTGTTACCAGGCGACCATCGAATCACTCGTCCTTAGCCTCTGCATTCCTCCTCTAACAACAAAAGGACGCTGGCTGAACCTCAACGTACAAAAGTAATTGAGGCCGCATTTTTTTCAGATGTGTCTTGCTGCTTTCCTAAGGCGACGTTAAAAGTGAACTAACGTTAGCTTAACATAAACCACTTACTGTCGTCGCTTCCACAGATTTGCAATGGGGAAAAAATGCTAATGACTTCAAGTGCTTTTCTGCTCTTTTCCAACTCAATGTGCTTGCAGTAAAGCGAGGCGTATAGAGTGGGGAAAACAACACGGGGCGCTCAGCAGCGACGCACACAAAAAGCCGCCCCAGGCTGCAAAACAGCGCACTGCCTGTTGAGGGCCTAAATGTGTCATTTTAGGAGAGCTGGGGAACATTGGACCCTCGGATCATAGAACCCTGGGGACATAGAAAAAGGTTCCGGTTAAACTACACCCTTTCGGCCCCTCCGTCTGTTGCCCAGTTGCAACTAGTTGCAACTGGGCAACTGTTGCACTAGTCAGTTTTCCAACTATGCTAGCAAGTCTTCATTCTTCGAAAGCTAAGTGTAGCAAACCGACCACGCTGTGGCTTGGACCTTTGCACATCCAGCTATTTTCTCTTGTGCTCTAAGATAACAGTTTTCTGAAGTTACATCCAATTAGTTAGCTAGCTAATGTGTTATATTTTTGTTGATTTGAAGGTAGGTACTGTAGAATATTATTATTTTTTTTTAAAGGAAGCTACAACAGAACCTCACACATCATCTCATTTCAACGACTTTCAATGTGTACCCTTGAGCCGACACTTCAACTTACATCTTTTAGTTTACACATTTGAACTGGCACTACTTCCTGTCAGGACCACTTCAACTGACCTCACCAGTCACTAACACTTAACGTTCCAACTCCTTTCAATGCTTGAACTCCAATTTCATTCACTGCATACACAAAACTGAATCTCCACCTTCTTTCAGCTCTTGCATTTTAACTGCCTTCAAATGTATTCAAAAGCATTTCAAATGTTTCAACTGAAAGTTTTGAAGTTTAAAGGTATATTATCCAAGGTAATGTATGGCTACTTAGATAAACTTTACAACAGTATGTTTGAGTCATACTTTATTCCATGATCGTATGTCCCTATTATGTATATTGTAACATTTTAATGCTTTTGAAGCACATTGTTCCAATGTGTATCATACAAAAATATATTTTAATATTTTTGATATAACCAGTATTATGCATATGGAAAGCACCTGTTTTCAAGGACGTGGGTAAACTTAAAATCTTAACATTGACCATAAGTCGTTAAAAGGCTCTGAGATGAAAGTTTGAACATCTGTATAGCAAACCCCACCACATAGAATGTGATCAAATTAAAGCCACTTGGTAAACACTGAGGATTGAGATGTGTTTACAGTGGGTCCAGTTATGTTTTGGTTTTGGCTTTTCTGCAACTTCAAAAGCGGGAAAAGGAAAATGGGCTCTGATTGGTTAAATTACCACCAATCACGCTTTGCTGAACAATTCTACCCCAAGAGCATGGACAGATACCAAACACAATCTGCTGCTGAAATCATAGGTTAGTCACAGAAACAAACAGAGTAGACTCAGTTACTATCTACTATGTGTGTTGTTTCTGCAACCGATTTCCCTTACTGTGATTGCAACCAATGGAGAAATCATTTTTGAGGAAATGGAAGCTTTGAAAAAGTAATCCTCTTAGCAGCAGTGGGGGGTTTAAACAACATGGACAAATTTAACTTTTACATTTGTGGTCGGGATTTGGTAGTCTGCTGGAGGGTAGACTAAACAATCCATTCATTAACACTTTTCAGATAAGTGGTGCTTAAAATGTGCTGTTAAAACATCTCAATTGGAATACTGAAAGAAGTTAAGGTGCCAATTAAAACACGAATGAGAATGAGAAAAGGGGTTAATGCTATCTCCACAATACATAAACTCTGACCTGAAATTTGACAATAAAGATTGTGGCTAGGGTTAGCAAGCTAGCCATGACCTCGAGGTATGACATTGGTTGGACCGAAAAATGTCATTGGTCAAACTAATGTTTGCGAAGGCCGAAATCAGCTGAAATCAAGTTCTGTCCAAAATGTTTTTCTTGCAGGGGTGTGCAAGCATTCACAAGAGCCCACAAAATCTGTTTTTATATATTTTATACATAACGGTGTGAAATGGCTTTAAGTAGAAGCATTGAAAGAAGTCGACATGTCCAGTGTAATTGAATTGGCAGTATCGGATGCCAGGAGGCACTGTGCAACCGACGGTATTATTTACGAGATGGGATTGAGGCCGGGTTTTCTGGTACTCTTTGGTTGCGCTTTGACCAGATTTTTACTGTGCATGTGTTGTACCCCAACGATACCACGTGTGCCATCTCCTCTTTTAACTCCCTTTTGCGTCGCAGCTCCTGCAGGAGGACCTCGAGCTGGAGCAGGTGAGGGTGAACTCTCTGACCCACATGGTGGTGGTGGTGGACGAGACCAGTGGAGACAGCGCCACTGCGGCTTTGGAGAGCAAACTTCAGGTAAAGACTCACATTGTCACCGAAAACTAAAAGCTGTGTTGAACACGCTCACATTTCTTGGGAAGACGCATACCTTGTGGGCTGATATTCATCTCTTCTTTCAAAAACAATTCTCTCTCTCTCTCTCTCTCTCTCTCTCTCTCTCTCTCTCTCTCTCTGTGTGGGCTCAGTGCGTTGTTGTTACTCTGGGACAATAGATTGAACAGGAGATAGTTTTGTCTTTGGTGTTGCGCAGTAATTGGACCTTGCCTGGGAGATGTGATTTTGCTGTCTCGTGTTGCAGCTTTCTGCTGATTTTATTTACTCTATAAGAGTCCAGAACAAGAGCCAGACTTTGCTGCCTGTTTGTGCAGCTAATCCTCCACGCTTGTCTTAGTGTCTGATGTATGGGCCTTTGTTCCCCTTGTTAACTTACATAGGCTGTAAACAATCAAGCTGAAAGCTATTAAATCTGCGGGTTTAGTGTGGTAAGTTGTAGTAGAGCTGGCTGTGGATTTTACAGTAAGGTTTTTCCTTCTTAAATATCTTCAGAAACTTTACTGACCCTTCCTAAGTCTCGATCCTTGTTGCCCACTTGTTAGCGATCGCCTTTTTATAGAAACGTAAAAGCGTAAAGATTCCCTAGTGGGGTACTTACTGGGCGTGTATTCATCAGGCTCCATAGAGTCCAGTAGAGGGCGCAACCTGTGTGAGTTAGCCCTGTCGCTCCTTTGCCGCTCGCTGAAGACGGTGCGGGACGTCAAGCAGCGAAGCGTGCTGCCTTATATACAGCGGGGTTCGTACCTATTTGTGTAAGCATGTCCTGATTGGCCAGCTCCGCTTCTGCAAATGTGCACTCCTGATTGGAGTAGAGCAGGGATTCCCAAAGTTGGTCCGATTGTTATGCGGCTATAAATAGGCTCTGTTGATTTTTTTTTTTTTTTAAGGTGTGGGAGATTGGGGGTGTGTGAACTCGGTTGGGATGTAGAAGGGGGTGCGTGGCCTAAAAAGTTTGGGAACCGCTGGAGTAGAGTATTACCCATGGAGTCCAGTAGAGGGCGGAGCCTGTGTGAGTCCTAGGACTTGCTACTGTAGATGTAGTGCAACCGGATTTCCAGAAAATCTGCAAAAGAAAAAGGGATTAATGTGTCTTTCCATCCACCACTGTTTTGTCAATACTAGAAATATTAAATTGTGTGCGGTGCTAATTCTCCAGACAGATGGCATTAAATCACTGTGAAATGTAGCTTTTTAGCTGCATTTGATATAAACTGTGATGGAGGGCTGCCTTAGTGGGAAAATTGGAAGTTTACGTGGGAAGAAAAGGGGGAGATATGCTGATTTTGTCTCTGGAAGTTGAATTTATTATATTTGGAGTAAGTGCGAAAGAGCGAGCTGAGGTCGATTTGGTTGTCGCTGGCCACACACATGAAGAGGATATGAAGAAACGTGTATAATTGGGTACGAATGAAGCTCTTCCTTTGGGAGAAAAGGGTTGAAGATATTTGAATAAAAGGAAGTTGCTCTGCACCAAAAGCCAATTAGGTGAAAATTAGAAACTTAAGCCAGAAACCAAAGGAAAGAAAAATGTAATTTTTTTTTAAATTTGCATTAAAAAAAAAAAAAAAAAATGTGGGCCTCTCTCTCTCTCGCTCTCTCTCTCTCTCTCTCCCCGAGTCTGTCTTCACCAGCTCGCTTGTCCCTCATTTTTTTATTTTTTTTTGCATCTCATTGTCTTTTCATTTCCTCTCCTCCCTCACCTCCCTCCCCGCTCTCTGTCACCCTGATGACTTTGTTACGTGGACACACTGTGGGTTATGTCTACGCCAGTTAAACGGAACAGAAGAGCGTCGCTCCAACCTGCCGCTAATACGCCGACACGATGGAGTCAGGAAAAATACACTTTTTACAGCTCACAGCTCAAACTGAAAAAAGCTGAAGTGATATTCTGTACTAATTAGTATTAATCAGTTATGTTTGATTTTACCATCAGGTACTTCTTTGGTTGTGAAGTTGAAATGATTGCAGCCGTTACTTGCTTCCATAGTGTTGTTCTAGAACATTGTTAATGGAACAACTGCACTAAAAGTGTTAATTCACCAGATGTTTCCAGCTGCACTCTGAGGTTCAACATGTGATATTGGTTCGGGCAAATTTTCTGCAATACATTTGGCAGACATTGAAAAAAATTTAATTAGGGTAAATAATTCAAAGGGATTTGTTGTGCTAATGTAGACATTAATAAAATATATATATATATATATATATATATATATATATATATATATATATGTGTGTGTGTGTGTGTGTGTGTGTGTGCAGGTGCTAGGTGACCGCTGGGCAGCCATTTGTAGATGGACAGAAGAACGCTGGATTCTGCTTCAGGAGATTTTACTGAAATGGCAGCACTTCACTAATGAACAGGTAAGAGTGTGTGTGTGTGAGAGGCGCTGAAGGCAGGATCACAGCAGCTGCATGTGTAATGTGATTAGATCATCCGGACCGTGTCTACTCCCACATTCCGCAGGCTTTAAGAGTCATTTGAAGCTGAAACCGACTTCATGTTCATGGAAGGATGGTGACAACATGGAAGGAACTCGTAGACGCCACTTGATCTGTCAGACTCAGATTATGGAAGTGTCATATTAACTTGAGCTAAACTTTAGAATACGTCTTTCAGCTACACAAGCAAAGCTATGCGTGCTAACACGCTAAACTAAGATGACAAATATGGTAATGGTTGTACCTGCTGAACATCAGCATGTTTTCATGCTAATCTGTGAATCTATTTACACCTGCTACCAACTACAGGGTGAACAAAAAACATTTTGTTGGAGTACCGCGATATTATGGTCAGGTTGACCTGATGATGCTGGAGGCAATAGTCAGGGGGGTCAAGTGGTGGACCGACCGTCCCGTCCGTTAAACAAACAGCACATCTATTTTCTACCTGCGATGGCAACAAATCAGCAAAAATATGCACAAATCTTTTTTCACAAAACATTGTATTCCATCATTCTAAAACAAGCTAGGACTTATCCACAGCATACATATGTATTTTGATCAGAATTATGAATTTGATTGCTCTTTGGAATGTCATCGTATTTTCTCCTCCCTTCGTCAGCTTCTTTGCAGTCGGTATTTTTAGCCACCGCAGACTTTTTAAAGGAAATTAAACGTGTCCCGATATCTGATCTGCTCGTGTTCTGTGATTAATATTTGAGGAAGTTGAAATCACAACATGGTATTAAACACGATTAAGTAATCAGCGTTAATCAAAAGCCCAAAATTAGATCTGCTTTGTCGCCCTCCGGGTCGCAGTCACCTTTGTTTCCTCTTCCTTTCAGAAAAAGGACATTTTAATGCTCTAGCATTGGTGCTACTTAAAGATAAATGAACTCAATTTCTTTTATCAATACTCCATTTTAAGAAATTATTCCTGATATTTTTGTTCAATGACACCATAATAAAATCTAGATGATTCAGTTTTTGTGTTTTACCAATTAAAAGTGACTGTGCATATATATATATTTATGTAATTTCATATTTAGGGGAATCTTGAGCCCGTTTGATTACTCAGTTACACGGATAAGTATAGATTCATCATGAAATAAATTATTATTAGGTATAATTGGCTGCAATGGCTTCGAGACATCCATAAGAACCTAATTCAATTTGATTCATTATTCAGAAACATCAGGAAATGCATTAAATTCAATTTTCTTTCATTACTTGGCTAAATGCTTGTTCAACTATTATCGCCCTGGGCTCCAGTTGCAAATGAACTGTCCATGCGCAGATAACAGAAGCATCCACCTTGTAACCCTGGACCGAGGGAGAGATGCTGTCACAGACAACACGCCTGAGAAAGATGCAGCAGTCTCGAGCTGTCTGTGCCAACAGGAGACCGCCTCCCACATGATAACGTGTCTTTCTTTTCCTGTGTACTCATTCCCCTTCAGTTTCCTCTCTGCCTTCCATCCATCCATCTATCATCCATGCATCCATTTGTCCTTTCCTCCATCCATCCTTCCTTCCATCCATTCATTCTTCCTTCCCTCCCTCCATCCATCCGTCTATTCGCACGAGAACAGCCTTCCAGGAAATGTTTTAACAGCCAACACGCCCCCTCATTGTTCATCAGTTATGTGATTGGACATCTGCAGCTGATCAGACTGATCAGATTTGTCTAAATATCATTGGAGTTTCATACCAGACTGAAGAAAGATCACAGATTAAACTCTAGACTTGGGATGTACCCACAGTCCTCTTTCCTCTCCTTTCCCCTAATCAACTCTTCCCCTTTCCTCACTTCCTCTTGCTCTCTTTCCCCTTCTAGGTGCTTCTTAATCCTCCTCTTCTCTTGTACCTTCCTTCTCTCTCCTATCATCTTCCGTTCCTCCTCTCCTCTCTCTTCTACTAAAGTGGTGAAGGTGATTTCCAGGGCTCAAATAGAGAACTATTAAGTTCTGCCTTGTTAACTTTTATGCCCCAAATCAAAGGACAGAAAGTAGTTTTTTTTCACTCCTCTCCTCTCCCCACAGTGTCTATTTGACTCCTGGCTGACTCAGAAGGAGGAGCTGGTTCGCTCCATCAAGACTGTCAACCTGAAGGACCAGGCGGAGATGGTGACCTGCCTCCGCCGTCTTGCTGTGAGTCTTCCTTTAGCAGATTTACTATCCCTTTCATTTAGCAAAAAGGAGGACTATACGTGAAGTAACTTTGGGACAAGTCCCGTGCAAAAACCAGGAGAGCTTAAATCCCCATCCTTTGTTGTTTGTGTGTATGTGTGTATGTTCCACCAGACGGTGAAGGCGGACCTGGAGGTGAAGCCTCCCACCATGGACAAGCTGTGCTCCATGAGTCAGGACCTGCTGTCTAGCGTCAAGAACAAAGAGGTGGCCAGCAAACTGGAGGCCAGACTGGACAGCTTTGCCCAGCGCTGGGACCGTCTGATCCAGAGTCTGGAGATGAGCAGCTCCCAGGTACGCCGCACATGCTCAGTTAGGTTTTACGACCTTTGTACACCAGGATGCGCCAAGGGTTGTTTTGGTGTATGACGATGTGTGTCCACTGTGTACTTGGACTTACTGGTTTGAGATGCACTAGCTTGACGAAGTGGCTGGAGGTGGTTAGCTGCTACCAAATGCAGAGCAATGCAACGTTGTCCTATATAACTGTATGTTGTTTCTTCCTCTTAGGAAATTCTCTCTAACGGGACCCCGTTGAATTGTAATTGAAGACCCCTGGTCTAGCTGATCCACATTAATTAAAATCGCTATGCTACGTTAAGCTAAAAGACTCTATAGATCTCATCAAACTCTTGACAAAATTCTTTAACCCGTTCAGAACCCCATTATGGTCCAAACAAAACATAAGTATATGTTGTTCTCAGTCGACTCAGTCATGGCTTCAGTTGCCCCGAGGACAATATTTTTTTCACAGGATCTAGTTAGTGCAAAAGGTTTATTCTAGGTGGGACATTTTAAAGGAGTCATTTAGAATAAAGTGTTTTTGATGGAATAGCACAATTTAATTTTAAGCTTAGATTTGGTTATTTTTCCTGAAGGAAGCATTCGTCACACTTGATGTGTTTAAGCACCACCTGAAAGTAAACAATTTGACCATAATGATAAATGCTGCGACTTCAAGTAATACTACTACATTTTCGGAAAATACACTCCTTCTTAATATCAATATAATTTCTTAATATAATGAACATATTTCTCAAAAGTGACAATCTTTTTCTGCAACACTACCTGAGAGGCTCATTTAAGGGCAGAGAGACGTTAGTGATTTAACACATCTGCTTTGAGACGTTTGAAATATATAAAAATGTCGTGAAATTACATTTTAAAAAAGTGGTGGAAAATCACAGCATCACAATACACAGATGCATTCTGGGTCGGGCTCGCTCTGGCTATAACTATTAATTAAAATTGTATGAACCGAGGGGTAGAGCTTAATACTAACCCGAAAGAAATAGGGACAGACAGAATATAAAAATTATACATAAACACATATGAACTGTAATAATCATGTGGCTCTTACACAGTCTGTCTTTCACTCCCTCTCTCTCTCTCTCTCTTATGCAATTACTTATCCATTATAATCGGTCAGATAATTAGCAGATTGACCTCTTCAGGCACACACACTCTCACCACTTCAACTGCACACACACACACACACACACTAGTTTCCATGGTAGCAGGGCTACCCTAGTAGTGGCACTCGCTGCTTAACTGTCATTAAGCTCTTCCCTGCTGAAACAAACTACACACACACACACACACACACACACGCTCACAAGAAAACAGTGAACGATGCTCAGAATTAGAACCATCGATACCTTCATCTAAACATGCAACAGCCACATAAAGACACGCATTGTTCTCTCTCACTCATCCTGTTGTGAAGTCACAATCTGTCAGTCACAGAAATCCCAAGTCGCCACTTAACCGTCTCACAGCTGTCTGAACACACACATGCATACACACAACTGTTGAAACCCCACACACACATCCTATCTTATATCTTTGTTGTGATAATGTGTGATCGATTAAACTGTTCTTTGACTCATTGCCTCTCAAGGACACTTTTGCACTCTGTGTGTGTGCGTGTGTGTGTGTGTGTGTGCGTGCACTCAGACAGATGTGAGAGTGCGTCGAGTGGCAATTTGGGATCAGTAGGATTTTGACGGATCCTTGTAAACTGATGCTGCCTGCTGTTGTGTGCACTTTGTCAAAATGTATTTGTGTGTGTGTGTGTGTGTGCGTCCATTCAGCTCTCATCCGCTGTCAGCACGGCCCAGCAGTCCGAGCTGACCCACTCTGTCACGCCGACCATCACCAAGGTGATTTCCAGGGAGAAGGTGTCGACTGCAGTGCGCCAGACCCGGGAGTCCCCGCCACCACAGAAGAAGAGACAAGTCGTGGTGGATTCTGAGCTCAGGAAAAGGTGGGCGTGCTGTTGCAACACCGAAGTATACTTTTAATATTGGTATTATACGGTTTTATTAGCACTAGAAAGTTTATTTTCTAACTTGTGGGAAATGTTTAGTTACATGCACCCGTTTCTGCTGTCTTATCTCAGCAGGTAGGTGCTGAAACACTGCAGTGATAATAGAGGCCAGCTTGAAATGAAGCCTTTAATAGTAGTGAAGTAGGATGTGAAAGTCCTCTTAATACTTGTATAGTGTAGTGAACCAAGTAAACATGTGCAGTGGTGGAAAGTCTGTTGTCAGATTTTATGACCCTAAAAACAATAATCCATGGACACATTTCAATTTGAATAAAGTGAATCATCAGATTAAATGAGCTAGTCTTCTTTTAAATTAACATTAACTTTCTTTAATAGATGTAACTCTGACAAATATCCTTCTTTTCAAGATCTAGCAATAAAAATGATCAATTGTAAGTATTTTTTGACTGGAAAAGTGAACATATTACTTGGTACTGGGTTATTTGGGTTAATACCTGAAAGGTTTCCAGTACCGACGGCCCTGCTCGCAACTTAGCCACAGTCGCCCCCGTTCAATTGATAGCTGTAGTCAAAAGTCACTTTCAAGGTCAAGAATTTACTTACAAAGCAGAATGAAAGATGTTGGTTTTTACCAGGCACGACATTTCAAACAAAAAGCCATCATTGAGTTGGATTGTGGGAAATGTAGGATCAAGTCTTTTGGGGTCTTGATCCAAATGGACTAAGGCTCCTTTCAGACTGACTTTAAAGGGCAACTACACCCATTTCTCTAAAATGATTCATAATATCTATGACAGTCCAAACATATTAGTGAACATGAACAACTCTCTCCCAAATCCTAAGTGTGCTAAAAGTCAAATTTGTAATGTCGTCAAGCACCGAAACCGCTGCATGGACAATGAATTGGGAAAGACTCCAAACTTTATGGAATTGTAGTATTTAGTATTTGGAGTAATTGAAGTAAAGGATCTGAAAGCTTTTTCCACCACTGCTAGTTTTTAGTGATTACATAGATGACTTTAAAAGTGTAGTTTTAGGCTAATTTAAAGTTCCCTTGTTGAAATATAATTTCATTTTCCTTTGAATGTCATCAGCTGTAGTGAAGTACTAGGCAATCTGCAAATTAAATCATTTATCAATATTGCCAAGTGCATGAATGTATGTGTGTGTGTGTGTGCGTGTGTGTGTGTGTGTGTGTGTGTGTGTGTCCTCAGGTTTGACGTGGACTTCACAGAGGTCCACAGCTACATGACCCGCGGCGAGGCCATCCTACAGAGCCCAGAGTTCTCTGTGTCACGTAAGGAGGGGAGCATTCAGGAGCTGTATGACAAAGTACAGGTAAATACACTGTGTGTGTGTTTGTGTGTTCTTGTAGATGTATCTTTTAGAGGACCAACTTATGAGTGAGGACAGTTTTGGAAAGTGAGGGCATTTTGACCGGTCCTGACTTCTTCAAAGGCCTGTTTGAGGCTTCAGATTTGGCTTTAAGGTTTGGGAATAGGCATTAAATTATGATGGTTAAGTTGATCTCAGCTTAATCTGCTGAGACCTGTGATGCTGAAATAACAAGGTTCCATCACACAGTTGGGTAAGCAATTCATTTCACGTTCTGAACTTTGATTATGCATACAGGACCAAACTGTATCACAGTGGAAGTAGGCTATTAGGTGCAGCAAAGGGTCCATAATGACTGGAGTTGTCTGCAGCAGCTACCTATGCATGTCAACTCACTGGATTTGTCCTCAAAAGGAGAAAACAAACAACATAAACAGAAAAATGAAGGAAGCTTCCTGCTGTGCCAGCGTCTGCTCACTGTAGCAAATAAAAAAGATTTAACAACCTGCTGTACCACAACAAATAACTCTTCCTATGTGGCTTGAAGGATTAGCTTAACATTTTGGGAAAAAAACACGCATTCGCTTTCTTGCATAGAGGAACATGAGAAGATCTATACAACTCTCATATCTGTAGGCTGATTTTGAAGCTGGAGCCAGCGAGCAGTTAGCTTAGCTTAGCATAGAGACTGGAAGCAAGCAGAAACAGCCTGGCTCAATCTAAACTTGAGGAAACTTTGCCCACCTCTGAAGCTCGCTGATCATCAAGCTATGGAGGCCAATTCCCGAAGTTAGCATCACACTGGTTCTCTCTACAAAAAGCCAATGGGATTTTTCCTTTTGGATTATTGCAGTTCATGATAATTACATGTTTTTTTCAGCAAGTGAATCTTCACAAATGAACACCACATTTATGATTTTTGAAGTGTGACGCCATCGCCATAAGTAAAAAGCTAACGTTAGGCTATAACCGAACTACACTATAGTTCCATGAGCACGAGTGTAAACAACAGGGCTGTAAAGCTAGACTAGTGCACGAGTGTAAACAACAGGGCTGTAAAGCTAGACTAGTCGGCACTTGTTAGCAACCGCCTTTTTTAAGACACGTCAAAGCTCTTAAACCTCATTAGGCTAGGCGTGTCCCAATATTTACAGTCTTTATGCTAAGCTATGCTAACCGTCTTTTGGCTTTAGGTTCATCAAAGTGGTATTGATCTTCTCATCTAAAAATATACTTTCACAAACTCTTCCTTTTTTAATTAATTAATTTGGCAATATTTATAATTTTGCCACTTGCGAGCAGCAGAAACGAGCTGTAAACACTATTCCGACATATCGTCACCCTATGAAGCTGACATGGCTTAAGTGTTAGCAAACAGCACAATCAGCAGATTATATGATTTAAAGAATTGAAAGTCAAAAAAATGTAATCCAGTTACTCTTAACTGACTCTAGGGAGCTCTACAATTAGCTTTTCAAGCTGCTACCAGTACATCACTATGTATTAACATTCACTCATATGAATACATGCACTTTAAAACTTGCTGGCATTACAAATGATGCCTGCACTTTGGAAAGAGATGCAAACTGACGAATTTTAAGGTAGGCAGATTCTTCAAAACCACCTCTTGATCTCGGTTGCCTCTTCAGCTTTTGCTGTCTGCTCGGCTCTCTGCTGCAGCTCGTATAATAAACAGCTTTAAATTCTTCCAGGACACCACTTTAGGAAGCAAAATGAGTCTGGAGGATTTCAACCTATTCACACGCTTAAGGTGTTGGATCTCTCTATTGGAGAGGATATTTGAAACTGACTTTTATATTCATAACTATGTTTCTATTTGTGTATAATCAGCTGAAAGTAAGAATGATTGTGTTTTTGTTGGCTTAGAATGAGCCCTTCGTATCTACATAGAGAGTGTGTCCTCTTCACAGAGCATGTTTCTACAGTAGCTCAGAATAGAAACCAAACACTAGTTCTACTAAGAGCCTTTCACGTTCCTACTTTTCTCTGATACGCTTTGAAAGGGGGTGCTGAGTGGAGGGGTATTCAGCTGGTTGCAATCTGCAACCTTACCACTCAATCTGAAACACCGGACCTTTAAAGGAACAGCTCATTATGAGAAAAATTCACTTTCTTTGACGACAGATGAGACAGTCGATACCACTCTCGTGTCCGTACACCACTGTAAATGCTAGAGCCAGCTGTTGCTTAGCTTAGCAAACAAAACAATACAAATGCTGCCCTTTCTCCATGTTGGAAGTCTTTTCTTAATGATTTCATGAATTCAGCTAATTCCATCAGTATAGCAAGATATTGAGCTGCCATGAATAAAACACTGTGGCTCAGTGGTAGAGCAGGGTCGTCCTTCAATCAGAGGATCGGCGGTTTGAAGGTCAGAGGTTGATGAAAAGCCACAGGAAGTGGAAGTAATAGTCTGCTGAATTGGACATTGGTTTTCTTTGTAATAAATAATAATCTCTCTCTCTACCTCTCTGTCTCAGGCGATAGAACGAGAGCGGCCGGAGAAGTACCGAAAGCTCCAAGAAGCAACGCGCACGGCGCAGACCCTGGCCGAGCAGGGTAACGTGCACTCTCACACGCGCTCATTCACACGCGTGCACACACACACACACACACAGCGCACGCACACACCCTGTCTGTCCCCATGGCAACGCCTCCACCTGTCCCACCCTCTCTCCTTGTCTCCATAGAAACACTGATAGAGGACCAGACAGAAAGAGAGAGATGTTTCTCCTCGTTCGTCCTCTCCTCTGTCCTTGTGCGATTATTGGGGCTTTTGAAAGCAGAGAATCACTCAATTAATACTTTTCACTGTCACTGCTGTAACCACCATCCAAACAGAACACGCCAGAATATTGCTCAACTTACTGAATAGTCTGTGTGTGTGTGTGTGTGTGTGTGTGTGTGTGTGTGTGTGTGTGTGTAAGTTTATATATATATTAAAAATATATGTACTTTTGGTTTAGGAAAAGATTGTGGTTTGGTTTTTAAAAAGAAATTGTTTCTTACTTAAAATAACCACACTTGTTACGTAACTGATGTCATTAAATTAAGTAAGTTACGTAACTAAAGTAAGGTAAAGTAAGTCTACATTTGCTTGGTTTTACAAGGGACAAGAACAGCGGTCTCCTGCGTATGTTGACGGTATCTTACGCGTGGGGACTGAGAACGGATTGCTCATATCTGTCCATTCAATATGAAGCTACAGCCAGCTATAGGCTAGCTTAGCTTAGCATAAAGACTGGAAACAGATTAAACAAATGAGGTATAATATTTGAATGAGTGTGCTTAAGAGGGAGGCAGAATTTAGTGTGAGCAGATCCACGCTTTCCCCCTTGCTCCCAGTTGTTATGCTAAGCTAAGCTAATCTGCTGCTGTTTACCCTACAGACATGAGGGTGTTAACAATCCATTCGTCTAACTCTCGGCAAAAAATACGATATTTTACAAATTGTCAAACCATTAGGTTTTTAGCAAAAGTGACTCAAATAGGAGGACATTTTCAGCAGAGCAGTGTATGTGGGATCCCTTCATTTCGAGGATGCATTTAATGCTTATCCAGCATTAAGCGCATGCTACTCTATTTATAGTAGCATGTGCTAGAAAACAGCATCAACCAAATGCTTGACGTGTAAATGGAACCTAATGGAGGCACGGTTACAGGAAGAAGAAGCAATCTGGAGACATGCGTGCCACGATGCTACCTTCCAAGTCCAATTATCATCTGGCCGATGGGCTTCAAGTTACCCTTTTAGAGGCAGGAGTGTGAATCCATCCTCGTACAACTTTAGCATTGATTATTCCCTCCTGGAACCTCTTAGAGGTTTTCATTTTCCGGGCACTGGACTTTTACGTGGACCTCAAATTGGCCATTTACATAAAAAAAAAATGTTGGCGGTGAGTGTGAGATAAGTGTGTGTGTGTGTGTACACAGCTTTTGGAGCTCACATTTTGTGCAGAATATTGATAGCTCACCTCACCTCTACAGATGACATTCACCACATTTTGTGTGCATAGTGTGTGTGTGTATTTATGTCCTACAGAGAGACCAGTCGTGCCCTTGTGTGTGTGTGTGTGTGTGTGTGTGTGTGTGTGTGTGTGTGTGTGTGTGTGTGTGTTTGACAGCCCACTCTCTTTTTCTGTCCCCCCCCCCTCCACAGAGGGGAGTCGTGCTGATGACATTGCCCAGGCAGCGGAGCAGCTGAACCAGCGCTGGTTGGGATTCTGTGCCCTGTTGGCAGACAAGCTGTTATGGCTGGCTTACCAGACAAAGGTACACACACGTACATGTGGCTCACAGGTAGAGCGGGTGGTCTTCCAATTGGAGCATCGGGGGTCCGATCGCTGGCACCTTTCAGTCCACATGTCAAAGTGTCGTTGGGCAGAGACATTTACAGTACTGTAATGACAAATGAGACTTTGACCAAAACAAATTGCTACCCATGTAGAGAGTTAGAATTCCAATGTAATATGAGCGTGAGGGTACCACAGGTTTGGTCATTCTGACTCATCGTGCAGCTCTACTGCAAACTAGGAAAGAGTTTTTCTGAAACAAGACAGATGTTGTGTTGGTGTTTGCTTGTGTCTTTGTGTGGGAAATAAACAGAGGCTCTGTTTATTTTCACTTTTATTCTAACTGTGTGTTACCATGTGTGTGTGTCTCACAGGTGCTGGCCTTCTACAGCTTGTATGAGCAGTGTGAGCAGGCTGTGGAATGCAGTGAGAACTGGCTCAAAGTCCAGGTACCTCCAGCATCTGAACCAGAACCACTCAAAGTACAACTGGACCGATGCCTGGTGAGTGAAACAAACTGTCTCCGGGTGATCCATTATTCTTTGCTCACACAAAAGCATTTCTTTTTTTGTTGAAATCCAATTGTTGTTAGCTTTTCTTATTCTATACCTTCATTTCTTCTGTATCCTTATTTATTTGGCGTGTTGTCTCTTTGCATGCATCTGTCTATCACAGCACTTTTCTGTAAGTATTTTCATTTTATTCCAACAGACTAAATGAAGTGAACTTCTTCTCTATGTTCCTCTTAGTAAAGGCTGATAGCGAAGAAAGTAGAGCCATTTATTGTAACATTGATTGACCTAAAGCTAAATTATTTCATTTACACTTTCTTGTTGGTGCAGATTGAATAAACCAGATACAATGTGTTAATATTTAGTGAACTTTAAAGGTGGGGGGGTCATCAAATTCTTGAAACCTTTGACAGAGACAGGTTAGCTGTTTCCTACGGAAGCCCTGAAGGGCAAGGGAGAAAAACTATTCTGTTGATCCATTTTCTAAGTCGGATCTAAGTTGTTTTCTCCTCTTGTGTACACGAATGAAGAACAGGTAAAAAAAAAAAGTTCCTTTTTAAAAACAGGTGGGAAATAGGTTTTCTGAGGAACATTTTTATTGTGCTTATTGGTGTAAACATAAACACTAGAGAGAAAACGGTTTAGATCAGACTGGTCGGAGTGGTTCACCAGATTTTCTTTCTCACTTTCCTACGAGGGCTTCCGTAGTTTTCCCCTGCTTCCTGTTGATCTGCTCAGCTAAGCGGATTGTCTCCTGGCGTCACACAGATATGGCGATCAATTGCGGAATCTATCTTTTCAGCTGACTATGGGGCCTCCCCAAGGAAGAACAGGGGAGTTGAAG
The DNA here is from genome assembly GCF_004355925.1 of Anarrhichthys ocellatus. Lineage (NCBI taxonomy): Eukaryota > Metazoa > Chordata > Actinopteri > Perciformes > Anarhichadidae > Anarrhichthys > Anarrhichthys ocellatus. The sequence goes on from NW_022280042.1 coordinate 4,516,018, forward strand.
GGGGAGACGTAAGGCAAATCTGTGTCAAAATCATACTCCTTCTTGGAGTCATAACTCAGTCAGTTCTCGTAATACAAACATATTTTTGGATTCACTGTGACTTACACTAAGAAAAGCAATATTTCCAGTGTAGCGAGTTGCAAATAAAAGTCCATAAATCCGATAAGAAATCACTGGGACTCTGGAAATCTCGCCATTATGACTGCAGAACTTGCCTCACAATAATAATAATAATGATAAGGATTTAAAGTTTTCTTCAATATCAAAGCTAGTGATAGCAGTCTGTACATTCATGGGAACGTTGCAAAAAGGAATGACTAATAGGTGATTCTGCATACGTTTAATGCTGCCAATTTAGCAATTTGGGGGGGATTGTCGGACTCTTGCTTTAAACCAAATTAGTCCGTCAATGAGTGGGCGGCTTAAACGGCAGCAGTATTGACTGGCATTGAACACACACACACACACACGGTTTCATTTCAGCAACATCTAAACAACAGGAGAAGAGAAGTGACAAACAGGAGGAAAAAAACAAGGCGAGATGAGAGGATGGGAGGCATAATTAAAGTGAGAGAGAGGACATAAGAAGGGGAGATATGGGGAGGGTAAATGCCACAGACGCAAGAGAAGGGGAGACAGCTTTTAAAGTAATAGAGAAAGAAGAATGGACAGATTAGGAAGAAGGAAGAATGAAAGAGAGGCGAATGAAAAGAGATGGCGTGCTGAAAGTTTTCTTCGACAGTATGTCTCGCTTCCACCGCAGACAAATTCACACCAACAAGGTTTGGTGAAAATGTGTGCGCCCACACATTTTCATTTCCATACACACAAATGGAAAACACACAACTTGCTCCCACACGTAAATCCTTTCCGAGCTCCTATCTTTACATTAAACAGGAAAGATTTCAGCGAAAAAATAAAATATTTACTGAAACTTTTAAGACAACCTTCCCAACGGCAAACTGTCAGCTTATGAAAATATATTCTGTCGAGGTTATAAATGCTTATGTTCTCTAACATTACTCATGAATAAGGAGTGAGTCTCTTGGCTTTAGGCTAGAGTCTTTCCTGACTCACTCTTACAGGGGGATAAGACTGAGCCGCATTCAAAGCCTTCACCCCAGGACAGTCCAGTGAATATTAGCCTGCCCTACCTGCCACATTCTGCAACTCACCCTGACTGATCCCTCTCGCTTTTTATGTGATTTAAACAAGATTAGTTGAAATTGATTCATTGCTCTAAAGGATAAGCCTGCTGACATTCTATACAAATACTCACAGCATCAAATGTCTATTAATCCGCTGCTGAAAAAAGTTCCCAAAAAATGTTCTTCCTCCTGTTTGTGTAACGCTTGCTAAAAATTTAATAGTTTGACATTTTGGAATATTTGTATTCTCAAATTTGCCTTCTTGCCGAGGGTTAGATGAGAAGACTAATACAGCAGCATATGTAAAGGAATATTCTACCAGCACCTGTAAATTCCTAATGTACAGACATTAAAGCAGCGTTGGAAAAAACAAAATGTTGTTACGATGGTGGAACCAGGCAGTGTTTCCCCTCAGATAAGGCTCTATGCAAATGTGAGTTGTGAGCCGATGGAGCTCAAAGGTGAACTGAAACTTTACTGATGTGAAATAAGGTCCTGTTTAGCTCTGATGAAGGTTCGTTAGCTAACTACTTAAATTATGTAGACTACGTAAATTAGGCTACCGTACAAATGTAGCCTACTTAGCCATTTACATCAATTATGTAGGCTATGTAAATTAAGCTTCGTTACATAAATGAATCTACGTTCCACGCATAGCATACTCAGCCATTTATTTAAATGATGTAGGCTATGTAAATTTAGCTACGTTACAAACGTAGCTTACTTAGTCTACATAATTTAGGTAGTTGTTTATGTAAGTTAAGCTACGTTCCAAACGTAGCATACTCAACCATTTATTTAAATGATGTAGGCTACGTAAATTTAGCTACGTTACAAACGTAGCCTACTTAGCCAACTGCGAAAATACTGTAGTTATTGCTATTGAATCAGCTGATTTCTTCCTGTTCTCTTTGTACAGTTAAGGGAGAAAAGTTTCACAGCTACATTTCGGTTTTGCTGAGCTGGTCCAATTTACTGCTTGGCTTCCTATTCATTAACAGTTGGGACTCTACATTTCTGTAAAATACAACTGATTTAGCATAAGGCAAATGGAGTGGAGCTTAAAAATGATAACACAAAACGTTTCCACAGATCAGCTCTTGTTGGACGAGTATGGATATATTACCGTGGAGTTTTGTTTTTTTTCTTCCCCAAAATGTCCCATAGTAACAACAAAGTCATGCTGTGTTGGTTCATCCTTGATGTGACCCTTTTCCTTCTCCTTGTCCGGCAGGAGGAGGTGGCTCGCCTGGCCTCCCTGCAGCCCCAGGTGGACCTTCTAGAGAAGCAGCTGAAGCAGCTGAAAGAGGAGAAGGAAGGGGAGGAGGACCCGTCAGCCTTCCTGGACGCCGACATCGATGCCTTCAAAGAGCACTACCACGAGGTCCTGGAGGATCTGAGGGCGAGAGAGCGGCAGTTACACATGGGTGAGAGAGGAGAGACGCCGATTCACTGCAAAAACTCAAACCTTGTGGAACCCTGATTTTGTTTAGGCATGCTTCATTTCATTAGTTGGTGGTACCGTCTGTTAGAGAAAGGGCTGCATTCTTCTAATTTTAAGGATTTTTTTTTTTTTTTTTAAACATGGGTCTTTTAAAACATCATTCTTATCACTTATGACAATACACTTGCCTGCTGATATATTGGGAGGCACCGATGCCTCAATAATATTGTTAAACCACTGCAAGTCAATAAGAAATGAACATTAACGCCTTTAAAACAGTAACAAAATACAACCTAAAATACAATATCATTTTAAATCAGACTAAAGAGAGTTGACTCCATCCAGGACATTTCTGTTGTTTTTCTCAGTACAGCGCACGTTCCTGGAAGAACAATTGATCATATTAGTATTCAGTAGGTACCCACTGATACATTAAGTTTAATACTAAGTATTTCATCTTTGTAGGCAAATCCCTGCATCGTTGGATGACAAATGACAGCAGACTTACAGACTGGCTGCCCTCGAGATGTTAAACAATGAACTTCAAGTGATGATTTATCTAAATGGATGTAAAAGTTCTCTGAAAAAAATAGTAAAAGTCTGAGCATTTTATGAAGCAAGGCATTTCAGTTGCCAGATAAAACTTAACTACCCTTCAATCCATTCCAAACAAAAGCAAATGTGTTTAAACAATATGTCAGAGGACTTTTAAAGTATCAAGCTCTGTGATTTCACAGCTTTAATTCTCCTGAAATTAGAGTTTAATTAGATATTCAATAAAAGATTAAAAGACAGACCCTCTTCAAACAACTTCATAAACAAAATACTGAAGTTCTCAACAAATGGCATTAAGCTAGAAGTGTGGTTCACCTTCAAAAAGTCACTGAAACAGCATGCATGCCATTAACTGTAGCTATATACAAGTGTTCAGATTCCCGCTGCTGAAAGTCGGCCTTGACAGCCCGTTGTAGCCCACACGCTGCATCAGACAGATTCAGAGTGGCAAATGTCCCTACCAACAACAGCCACCCAACATTCAGCACAGACACACTCGGAGCGAATGCATTGAGATCTGCGGCCTACAGCGACGTCTCTCAGCGTGGGTAGATGCGGGGATGAATGCAGCACTGATTCCGTACGATCTGCTCTCCAATTACCAGCACAAATCATTCATGCACGGCACAGCGTGGCGTATTGTAGAAGGTTATCTGATAAATCAATCTGCCACGAAACATCGCTTATTGTGCTGTAATGCTGATATTATAGTCGGCATTTTATTTCCCAGGCTGAAAATCAAGTGAACACTTTCAAACCGTTCTCTAACTATGAATACACTTTTTCAGAATGATAAAAAAAACAAATTGCAACAATCATCCACCTTGTTGAGGCATCCTCTGGTGAGACACTGCATCTCTGTTCACTTAAAAAACTACATGCTGCAACACCTCGACTCCCCAGGGTCATATACAAGGGTTCTGTTTGTGGACTTCAGCTCAGCGTTCAACACCATCATCCCGGAAATACTCAAACCCAAACTCTCCCGGCTCACTGTGCCAGCATCCACCTGTCACAGAAAAATCACATCCAGCGTACGCATACATGGCCAATAAAGCTGATTCTGATTAAGTACTGACGAGTTGAAAAAGCGCACCTGAAACTGCAAAGCAAAAGCTTTAACCAGACTCTCCATTATGCCCTCATGTCGACAACCCCCCAAAAAACTATCCGTTGGGGATTTGCAGGGATTTGCAGATGAGTATATTTCAAATGTATGGAAGGCTTTCGCTAGAACACCTACATGTTCTGTGAAGGTTTTCGACAGCTGCCGCCACTACGAGCAACCACGACTCATTCTGCTATGACAGTCATCTATGACTGGACTGATCAAAAATGATTGTGTTTGTAGCGCCCAATTTAAAGCAACATTTTGAGTCTGTATGTCGTGGTATTTGACGTTTTGTGCATGATCGCGCACACTAGGTCATCGTTTACAACCTACAAAAGGCCCTTTTGTATTCATCCCTTCTTACATTTCATTGGGTAGACACACACATAAAAATAGCCTTCTAGGCTATGGAAAAGTTTTACAAACATAAATCAGGTGTCCTGTCAAAGGTTTCAGAGAGGTATCCTTTTATGTTGGTGATGGGGAAATGCTGTTTGGGCTTTTTTGGAAGCAACATCTTTCACAAATAGGTTTTGATTGATCTTAGACCCTCTCTGAGGACCTACATGGCTCTGACAGTTCCCCTCGACTATCATGTAATTTAGCAAAGTTTCAAGCATTTTACATACTCAAACTTTGGCCCTCTAGGTAGCCCTGTAGTGTTAGTGTTGGACGTGTCAGTTTCAGACGCGTCACAAGGCCAATTTCAGAGCTGGATCGACTCATCTGAACAGTCAGTAAGCGCTCAGCCGTGCGGTTACATCCATTTACCCATCTTCATGGTGAGCAACTAGTGAGAATGAGTCATTTGGTCCAATTTGCAGTGCTACTTTCACTGTGTTTATGAAGATGCTCTCTGTGAAAACAATGACAACGAGACTTAACGAGACAGAAGCTGCAGCCATCGAGACGAGACACAACTAAATCAGACAGTCTCTGAAACAAAATAAGAGCAGAAAGCTATTTGCATTAAAGAGGAAGAGAATGATGGAAATAAATGAGAAAACAAAAAAGAGAGAAACTGAGAGAGGGTGGGGAGAAAGATGCTGACAGACAAACGGTACTTTTGTACTCACTCGGAAAGCTTCTCTCATCGTGCCACACACTGCACTTTTCTCACCCACGCCAACATGTTTAGCAGGTATAATGTTGAAAATGTTCGCCATCTTTGTTTAGCATGTTAGCATGCTAACATTTGGTAATACACACTAAACACAGTGCAGCTGAGGCTAATGTGTCATTAGGTTTGAAGATATTTGGTCATAAACCAAAAGTATTGAGCTCAACATCAAGTGGATGCCGACAACACCAACATCTGTAGGGTTTGTCATCTGGCGACCATGAATGTATGTCCAAAATACAGATACAATTGTATATAGAAGCACAGAACCAGCTCAGGACAATACCACAAATTCCAGCCCAGCTCGTCAGCCTGTCAAAAAGAATGCAGGGTGTCAACCGGTGAAGCCATATCGAGCACTTTAGCAGCAAAAGAGGGTTTTTGTTCCTCAATGGGTTCTTTACAACTGTACACAAAAGCATATTTTAACTTTAACGCGACGAAATAGGCCCAATTATTTCTTTGAGTGTCGAAAAGTCATACAGACAGGTGAATACAAAAATATTGAAATGAATTATGAATGAGTTCAGAAAGACACACTTTCCCATAACCGCCTAGCACAGCAGCATCTCCTCACACTGCAGGATAGAAGATTTGTAATTATGAGATATGTATTCAGGCTGGTATTTCTGCATTTGCTCCGATATTAAAGTAAAAGGTGTCATTTGCACTGACGGCCTCTCTGACACATGTCTCTGTCTCTGTGTAGTTTTGGAGAGCTTACCGCCGGCTCGCTATAAGGAAACCATATGGACACTGTTGGCATGGTTGCAGCAGTGCGAGGCCAAGCTGGCCATTCCATCTACGGCGGTCACAGAGTATCCTGTGATGGAGCAGAGACAGAACGACAACCAGGTAAAGACACCCATACACACACATTCACAACATGAATAAATATAACTAAGGAAGGGATTCCACACTTTAATTCTTTCATAC
>NW_022280042.1:4539061-4560051 GCF_004355925.1 Anarrhichthys ocellatus
TATATATATATATATATATATGTATGTATATATATATATATATATATGTGTGTATATGTATGTATATGTGTGTATATGTATGTATGTATATGTATATATATTAGAGCTCTACCAAATAGTTTAAGCTTCCTAGAATTAGGTTCCCGTATTGGCTTAGTAGGAATGTTTAAAACTCACAGGGACTATTATGCTATTTTTGTATTATTTTGCATTGTGATACATCACCTTTTCACCTTTCTTGTGGATCTCTAATAAGGGGACTACTCATCTCAAAAGTGAACGTGGGAGTCAGTTATAGAAGGAGGCTTGTTGATGTGCTGGAGGAGGAGGAGAAAAGAAAGGAAAAAGGCAAAAACTTAGAGCAAAAATAGTCTCTATTGCCTCCTTGCTAGGGATTCATTGTTGCAGCAGATGGATTGTGGGTAAGCCATAGTAACTGACGGATGTCCTGTCCAGGGGGCTGGGCTTGAGCTAAGCTAAGCCTCTGAGCCACCTTGGTGTGAACGGAGGCTTTCTTGCCCAAAATGTTCCACTGCAACCCAGCAAAAGTTCACCGGGAATTCCCTCACCTATCCACTTGTCATTCATCCTGCACGGCAGGGTAAGCGAAAGCCGATAGTGTGAAAAGGCTTTCATTACAAAATGTTCACAGTGGCAGCGCCACAACCTCTCATGCTCGTCATCCTTCACTCTCCCATTTCACCCGGCTCAATACTGTGTGATGTGACAGACAAGCTATTAAAATGGCTTCATGACATTTACATGAAGCATGTGGGTTGTGAGTTTCCACTTACAGGCATGAGGATTGATTTGTTGGGCGCTAGGCCCCTTTATCCTCATCACGAGGCTGGGTACATGTGGTGAATACGCTACAGTATAAAGGGCACAAATTCACTTATTTTATGTTTCTTTATGAAAAATCTCTCCAATAGATCTTCACACATGCAAAAAGAGGCAAACAATGTATTTTACATTTCCTATTAAATGCAATTTATTTACTTAATTATTTTGTTTTGGCCCAATGAGATTTGCTGAAATCTTTCTTTTCTCATTTTTTATGATAGACAGTTCAGCTCTACAGTCTGCATCTGGAGCTCCTCCCATTGCGTACCCAACCTCCAAGCTCTTCTGACTTGTACTTCTTCTCTGTATACTTCCCCCGACCATCCAGCCCGCCCCAGCCTTATTTCTACTGTGTCTCTCTTTCAACCCCTCAAGGCCCTCCAGGTGGCTCTGGCTGAACACCAAGGGGAAGTGGACTACCTGACCTCAGCCGTGGAGCAGGTCTTCCAGAAAGCTCCACCAGACATCTGCCAAAAGTAAGATATGGAAAATAAAGCCTCTTTCCCACTGATTCTGGCGCAATGCAATATGAAGCGTGTTGAAGTGAATACAATAGATAAAATCAACAACGATTCGGATTATTGTTATACTTTCTTAGCGTTCAAAACATACAATTGATATGCTGTCCTCAAAGCAACCAGACTCCCTTCAAATAACAGTAATTTACCGAGCTGATCGTCAAAACACTCCACTCGAACGTGACACACACAAAATACGACTAATCAAAACCCTTTTTGTTTGTCTTTTCCACTGTTCCAACAGTCACCAACTCTGGTTTGGTTGAAATAAACCCTCAATTCGCTGAGTAAGATTTGAGAGGAAACAGCTGTTATATGCTCTCCTCAAAGCCACCGGACTCCGTTGACAGAAACGATCATTTACCTCTGATCCTTGTAAAACACCCTTGAATCAATGCAGTAAATGCAAAGGAAATGGTCTAAACAGGAAGGTGAATTAGCAATGCATCGGTAAAGAAATACGCCGTGTCACAAGCTAATGAGCTTCTGTTATTTTCTGTAGGTATCGCATCGAGATGGAGTCCATCATGGCACGTTGGAGACGACTTGGCACCACGCTGATGGACAACGCCCAGACACTCCAAGAGCTCATGGCCAAGCTGTTGCAGTTTGAGGTGAGACCGATTACAGAGATTACCATATGTTGCTTTGAGAGGAAGTTTAATAATCACAGGACTTGATCTGTTGGTGGAAATGTCTTCATTTCAATACCCGTTTTTGTCTCACCGCCAGAATGACGTAAAGACTTTGAAGAAGTGGATGGCAGATGTGGATGTGTTCCTGAACGAGGAATGGCCAGCACTGGGAGACTCTGAAGCTCTGGAGAAACAGTTAGAGCAGTGCACGGTGAGGAAGCCATGCATCTTGACATTACTTCAAGGTTCAAGATCTTTTGGTCCGGCTGGTCTGGCTGGGTGGTCAGTGATCACCTCAAGGTCCCCAGCACTAACCCAATCCCAACGCAGGTTGATAAAAGGTTGAGAATGGTTTATACAGAGCGGATAGAAGTAAAATGTTCTTGGGATAAGGCCCCTGATAATTCATCAAATGACTCTTAGAGTTCATAAAATATCCAAGAGTCTATAAGATATCCCTCTAGGAAATGGAAAGGAAATTGGAAATTTGCAGAAAAACACCCTTTTCATGACTACTTCTGAAGAAATTGAACTGCAGATATCTCATTAAGACCAAAATACACCACTCTTAAATAGTCAGTCATATTTCTACCTGTGTTACCACGGTCCTGCATTCTGATAGGCTCTGGTGAACGACATCCACACCATCCAACCCAGTGTCAACGGCATAAATGAAGTGGGCCTGTATTTGAAGAAAGAGGCCGAGCCACCGTTTGCCATCTACATCCAGAAGGAACTGGACGAGCTCAACGGCCAGTGGGAGAACGTCTGCAAACAGGTGTGTAACCTTCATCCAGAGGGTGTGTGATTCCCTGCCTTCATGGTCCGTACAACGCTGAGTGTTTGTGTCGCCGTGTGTTTTCCTCTCCTCCGTCTAGGCCTACGCTAAGAAGTCCGCTCTGAAAGGTGGCCTCGATAAGACCATGGCTCTGAGGAAGGAGATGCAGGAGATGCAGGAGTGGATCAACCAGGCTGAGGAAGACTACCTGGAGAGAGATTTCACATACAAGACACCAGAGGAGCTACGCAAGGCCGTGGAGGAGCTCAAGGTATGCGCTTCAACCGGACATACAGTCTATTGCTGTTTTAATTCAAAGTTTCGGTATGAGAGTTTATCGGCCGAACTAACACAGGGTCTGTCCCCATACCCACACTGGATACGGTGACCAGACGTCCCGTTTTGTCATGAACTGTCCCAGTTTGAAGCTTGGTGTCCTAAATCCCAACAAATGTCCAAAAACACTAAAAATATTCTGGTTTTCAACATTCACTACCAAATTGTCCCAGTTGGTCCAGGCATTACAATAATAATAATAATAATAATAATATTCTTGCTTTCAGGGCTTACATAGACATTTATCTTATACTCATTTTTACCGAACCCAATATAAAAATGAAACACTGATTTGTTTTTTTTGTTTGTAGATTTATCAATGCATCCTTATAGTTGTGATGTGTTATGTCGGCTACTTCTGACAGAACCTGGACACTGCAAGAGTACATTTTTGGTTGATATATAAGATCACATTAAGAAGGCAAGATAGCATTATATGATTCATGTTTACATGACCCAGTATTATATTGCGCAGTGTGTTTTATCGTGCCTATGGTCAATCAATATAAGAGCATACTGAGCGTCTATATAATACATTTATCACATCCATACCACACAACTCCACCTATAATACCAGGGTCAAAAAATGCAACATTAATATTTTTGATAGAACTGTAACTTATAAAGTTATTCACACATTCAAATTGGTTCTTTAAGGGACTGTACGACAATGATCAGCAGGGGAAAGGGGGAGGGTAATTATTCTTTTGGCTTTGTTATGAAATGTTAATTCAGCCTTTCTCTGCGATATATTTCATAAAAACATAAAGATTACGACTTTCACCTATGCACTGGCACATGTAGGTGCACTCTTTCAGACGCAGAGGACAACTGTCCAAGTGTGGTTTCACACAGTATCTCATCTATGTCTATATTTAGACATAGATTTCGACGGACTTTTCGAGCTGAGAATTATTTTTTATGTTCAATGATTTACAGGCATAGATAGATTTCCAATGGAAAAGGCACAAAAACGAATTGCGATGAACTGACTGAATAGTTGCACAGTTAAAGGTATTTCTTCAATTTTTTTGTGTAAATCTGTCTGTAAAAAGTGAAAGCATTATTTTCACTCAATTTATATTTCCATAGTGTGACTTTTTCCTTCTATGTTGGGTTCCTGGCTCATGTGATTTATGTGGAGCCCTGGTTGGATTTCTCAGGGAGACCCTGATCTCGGTCTTCTCTGTATTCACAGTGGAGGCCCCGATCCGACTGACTCTCTCTTGATCTTGGTTAATTCCAGGTCGATAACGCCCCCGTCTGCCCGAGTCTCTTTCCATTGTTGAAGTTAAAAACCAGCTCTCTTCCTGTGTCTCTCTCTCTCTCTCTCTCTCTCTCTCTCTCTCTCTCTCCCCTCTCTTTTATCGTCTTCCCGTACCCTCACCCACAGCTTTGTGTCACTCTCATTCCCTCCATTCCTCAATTTTCTATCAAATTGCATAAGTTCTCCTTTTCTCTGCTGTGCCTTTTTTATTTTTGTTTGAGCTTTCATAACTTTAATGCGATGTATTTGTGATGTAAATGCATTTGCTTTGTGATTTACCCAAAAGCCTTGGCAATAGTAGTCCCCTCCCATTCACCCAAGCTCCCAAAAAGTTTCCTTGAGAGTCAAGTTGAAAATTAAAAATTGATTTCACTCTTGCTAATCTTCCTCTACTCCCTCCTTTCTGCTCCAAGCTTAAAATAAACTCTGTTCACTCGCTTATTCTTTTAATCCCCCCCGTCTCCTGTTCCTCCCTCCTTCCCTCCCTCGTTTGGGAAAGCATTAGCTGCACTCCGTCATTCATTGATTCGTTGGCTTACTTGCTCTCTCCGTCTCTCTCTGTCTCTTTACACACGGTGGCTTTGTCAACAGAAGACACATTGAATCATTTGTTTGTGCATCCATCCCTCCATCCATTAAGCCCTCCCTCTCTTCTTTCATTCTCCTGCCACCTGTCTCTCTCTCCTCTAACTGTCCAGATGACTTTTGAGAGTTTCATCGACATGACGAGGCTTGTTGACGCGCACAAACTAAATCGGCCGAACCTGAGGTCCCAAAGTGTCTCCAACGACCTGTTCAACTCGTCACTTATTCATTTACTTTGTCTCTATATCAGAGGGCTCAGGAGGAGGTCCACTCCAAGGAGCTAAAGGTCAAACTCCTGACTGACAGCGTCAACAGTTTCATCGCCAAGGCTCCGCCCACGGCCCATGATGCCCTGCGGTCCGAATTGGATGTGCTAACGGCGAACTACCAGCGCCTGTGTAGCCGGCTGGATGGGAAATGTAAAACTCTGGAGGTATGGACTATTCTCTGTCTTGTCTGTGATCATTTGGTGATTGGATGACCTTGGCATGCTTGGTAAAGAGAAAATGCAATTGGAACTTTTAAGAGAGGGGAAAGAGGAGGCTGTGTGTTTACAAAAACAGCCTTAGATGTGATTTCAAGTCCAAGGCCTTACGAGCTGGCGCACGAGCACACTCACAAAATTCTAAATGAGCAGCTACATAGAGACACAAAGAGACTCACAACGGCTATAAAAAAGGGGCAAAACATCCACAAAGGGACAGAAATTCCTACAAAGACGAGGAGTAATTACGAAGAAGCGCAAAATGACCACAAAGAAACTCAAAATGTCTCCAAAAAGTCACAAAGCGTCCCCAAAGACGCACTTAATGACTACAAAGAGACACAAAGCAACTACAGACCCAAGATGACTACAAAGAGATACAAAACAACGACAAAGAGACACACAACGACTATAAAACAAAACATCCACAGACGAAAAACTACAATAAGTCCGAAACAATTACAAAGTGACACAAAACGACATAGAGATGCGTAACGACTACAAAGGGACACAAAACAACAAAAAGAGGCTCTGTGTCTTGCTCCTATTGAGGAGAAATGGTGGGGTCTTTTGGATAAGATAGATTCCAGTGTGCCCCCCATTTAAAAATACTTGCATAAAGAAACAAGGGATCAGTTCCAATGCAACTTTTAAACATAAACTATGCAGTATAGTTTAATCGCATTCAATTATTTAATGTTATTGGCCGTTTCAATATGTAATAGATTTTGAACCCACAAATCATGGCGTTTGCACTCTGTGTAATGGTTATTGACCGATGAACGTCTGTGCTGAGATGTGGGGAAAAAAGGAATGACATCATGTGCAGAAGATAACTGTTTTTCACGAAGGAGTGCTTTGGACTCGTTTGTTTGTGTGAAATCTGCCTCTTTCTGAAGCCAGTTCAATCAGGCTCCTGCTGCTCATCTGCAGCTGGAAAGAAACCCGTCAAACATGTTGACGTGGAACATATAATGATATGACGGGCGATACAGCAATGCTGAATTAGGAAAAATAAAACAACAGCAAGAGGAAGTTGAGATAGCACTATTCTGCTCTCACTATTTGTCTTTTTCTGCTGCTGTCGTCCCTCAAACGCATCAAATGTCAAACTGGTCATCTGTTTTTTTTGTATTGATCCATTCACTAATCCCTGCCTCTGTCTATGCCTCCTGATGGTTTTGTGTGTATTATTATTATGCCCTGCAGGAGGTGTGGGCATGTTGGTGTGAGTTGCTCTCCTACCTGGAGCAGGAGAACGCCTTCCTGGACCAGCTGGAGCAGAAGCTGGACGAGATGGAAAACCTCCAAGGAGGAGAAGAGGAGCTGCAGGAGGCCCTGGATGTGAGTATGAGTTGGTGAATAAGACAAGCTGTAAGTTACAGAGAGCTTTTTGTCCTCGGTATAGTTTTGATGCAAGGTACTTCAGAAAATATGAAAGAGATTAATATCATTATGGAGGACATCAAGATCGATTCAGTGTGCCGTCTGAGGATGTTGACCTTGTGTAGGACACACACAGAAAAAAAAAGAAGTGAATCCAATGGTCCAATGTTCAGTGATATTAGGCCTTCCTGGCGGAAATGCGTGAGGAAATCAAGTGAAAGACTTCTGTGTTAACCACAACCTGTTAATTAGCTTAAACTGTGCTTTTGCAGGCTGCCTTAGATGTTACATCCAGGGATCTGGTGAGATTAAACACAAAGCTTAAAGCCGCTACACCAGGATGCATGCTTTCATTTAACTTTGTACAGAACAGCAAAAATGCAAATAATTGCCCACTCAGCTGTATTTGTGGAGATGTGAGAAGTTGTTAAGCACTGACGTCAGACTAGCAAGGGCTAATTAGCCTCTACATGTCACCAGCTAACACTCGTATCCTGTATCGTTTTCAATATACTTCTCACCACCAAACAAAAACAGTGTCAGTTTGTGTGTAAAAAGGCAACGCCACCAAAAGGCCTATTTTTCTGTGGTTTCACTTAAACTCATAATATGTCCCTTTCTTCCGCTATGCTAAGCGAAGCTGCCATGCTGGAATTCTCCACTGCAGAAAATTCAAAAGTGGTACGGTCGAGTGTGATTGATGCCGTTGTTCGTGTTGTCAGAGTCTAGAGGTTCTTCTGCGGCACCCGGAGGACAACAGGAACCAGATCCGGGAGCTGGCCCAGACGCTGATGGACGGAGGCGTTCTGGATGAAATAATACAGCAGAAACTGGACGCTTTCAACGCGCGGTGGGATGAGCTCATGGCGAGGGTAAGACACACACAGTATACTCACACATACTCACACATACTGCAGCCTTCAGCCTGTCTTTGGTCGCTTTTAGAATATTCCTCCACTACAATGTTTGACCAGCGTTGGGATTGACAACCAAAGATGAACATAATCAGAATCTATAGCACATCTATAACACTTTGTTTTTCTGATACTTTTTTGTATATATATATACAATAATTCTGACAACATAATCATCACTCTGCTGCAGCAGCATTACATTTTTCTTTTAAAACCTTTTCAGGGACTTTAAAGCAGAATTCTACTCGCTTCAGGAATTCATGTTATTGCTGCAGCCAAGGACCGTCCATTCAGTGATTGAAGGCTCTGTTCCAATCATAATTTAAGAGGAAGTTCTTTAGTTTGTTTTAATTCCTCTCAACCCTTTCATAACGTTTCACACTGAGAATATTTCTCTTTTAACAAAACTCTACCCCACAGGGCAACGCCAAAAATGCCAAAATGAAAATAGTCATTAGTTTATCATGTTTATCTGTTGAGAGGGAGATGTTTGTGGTCACAGGCATACTCTTAAATGTAGGAGTTACACTTCATACCCCGTCGATTTCTCCCACTTTCTTCTCCACCTCTTCGCTCTCCCAACGTCCTCCTCCGTCTTCCTTCTAGCCATCATAAGCCGGCATCAGCGGCAGCAATACCTTCTCAGCCTCCTGTGGTGATCCTCAGTGACAGATTACGCACACTTGCACCCAAACACACACACACACACACACCCACATACACACAGACAGACAGACACACAGTCATTGCCCGCTGGGTTGATCCTCTCTCACAATAGAACCAGATTAATGTTTTCCTTGCAGCCTGATAAGCCTCCCTTTGTTTGTCTACCTATCAGAGACTGTGTGTGTGTGCGTGTGCGTGAGAGACACACTTTTTTGGGGGTATTTTTTTTGTGTTGTCTGTGCGTTTGAGAGCATCACAGGAGCTGGTGTCCTTTGGTCGGGTGTGTGTGTGTGTGTGTGTGTGTGTCGGCATGCGAGGTGAGGCCGGCCAGCTCTGAGCCCTGTTTGTTGCTCATCTATAACGGGGATGGGGAGCTCAGAGACGGGACGCGGCTGTTTGTGAGTATCTCTGCAAAGACAGATGGAGGAGCGAAAGCACACCGAGACCCAAACATTGCCCCAATGTTTTTTCTTTCTTTCTTTCTTTTTTTTTCCTGTGGGGGGTTTGTTAAAGGGGGGGTTTTTTTTTTTTTTTTTTTTTTTTTTTTTTTAATATCTATTTATTTTCTAACTAAATCAGCGATGTTTGAAGAAAATTTCACTGTGTGAAAACTGTCATAGTATGAACATGCCGCCATATATTCGCAATAAAGTATCCCAATAGGGAACCTATTTTATTAGTTACTTTATTAAAATGATTCTCCGCATTTGACCCATTTTAACTGCGGAGGAGCCACAGTGCAGCACACATTTTTTGTCCATTTGTTGTTGTTTTATCTTATTTCAACACACCGAGGGAGAAACCTCATTGTCAACGGGGCCGAGATACACCACCAAAATCAAATCCCCGCGTCTTTGAGCTGCAACCGCTACCGACACAACGGCTGTAGAAAAGATGTGCATGTGTGTTTGCTTGGAAGGAAACCCATGGATAGGTCTCATAATGGCTTCCTTTTAGTTGCTGTAGTTGCGTCTGGAGCAGCAACCTCCGACATTGACACTATTTTGATTGCCTTGACAACATAACCGAGAAAAAGTCGATGTCATTCAAATCCAAGTTCGACATCAAAGAAGCATATTTCTTATCTAGCTACTTGTTCACCAAAGAACAGTGTGATAAGAGTCAAATAGAGAGTTCTGAGGAGCGCAGGGGTCCGAGTAAATGCCGAGACAGTAGAATAAGTACATAATCTCATTATATCAACGCCCCACTTTAAAACTCATGCGGCGATAAATCCATCCCGCGCATTCCAAAAAAAAATAGTTTGTCTCATATCTCCGTCTGCCGAGAACACTTGCTCGCCGCTCTGCCGCCGGCGTTTCCGACGCACGGCGGTGAAGCAAACAGCGATCCTCTATCTCTCTTGTTCACAACACGCCGCGTTCGTGAGAGAGAGAGAGAGAGAGAGAGAGAGAGAGAGAGAGGTAATAAGGGAGTGTTTAATCAGAATATGTATTCATGAGCCGACAATTGCCGGGGAAATGGAGTCGATCGCCACGGGGAAGGTTGTTATCAATGTTTGTCTAAATATTTAATCTCCCTCAACTTCTCATTTCATACATTATCAGCTGAGACACGTCCACTGGTAACATGAGGAGAGCTGTGTGTGTGTGTGTGTGAGACACGGGTTAGACACACTCGGGGCTAAACTTAGTCATTATCCTCCTGCAAGAGCTTAGCATGCTCACCTGTAAACACACACACGCACACATGATGTAATCGGTCCGTTTACTAGTTAATCTTGCAGGCAGTCACCAGGAAACACTTCAGCAGTTGCCAGGCGCCGGACCAACAGTCGTCAGAGGATCGTAGGTTGTTTGTGTTGTTTGCGGTGATGGCGGTTGGTCACAAAGAAGCAGCATGAGAGAGAAACCCCGCAGTCCGTCCTTCAAGAGGGTACATGCAGGATGTTTGTGTGCGTGTGTATGTGCTCATTTTTTCGTAGCCGGGGGGAGTGATTTCCGTGTGTGTGCGCGTTAAAGCTGTTGCAACCTACACAGGTTAGTAACAGCTATTTAAAAAAAATAATGAAAATGCTGGTTTTGCAGCTTCATCAATTCGTTTTCAAATGGCCTTTTGGTTGACAGGTGGGTTTACTGTAAACTGCCAGAATAAGAGGTGGGTATACCCTGTATACCTCCACTACACCACTGGACGAAGGAAATCTGCACTGATGTTCAGCTTTGGTGAAATCTGACCAGCAGATTTGCACCTTCGACCAGCAGCAAGACAGCTTGACTGTACCGAAGGAGGGCCGGAGACTCTAGATGGAGGAAGCTATCATAGCTGATTAGCAGGCAGCAACAATGCGGAAGTGTTTTAAACTTGCATTCTTTTTACTGTCCAGCAGGGGGCAAAAAGAAGTCTGATTGTATAGAAGTTTCCTTTATTTATAGTAATGTGTTGGTCTGAGTTGTTTGACGAGGTGTGATGTGTGTTTTTTTTCCCCAGGCGGCGCTCAGTCAGAAGGAGCTGGAGAAGAGCGTCCAGTGGGCCCAGGACAACGACAAGACACTGAGGCAGATCCAGGACTCGCTCACCAACACCGACCGCCACCTCAGCGCGTATATGGCCGACCACATCGACGTCCAGCAGATACCGCAGGAGGCTCAGGTAGCTGCCAGACACCGATTTATCGGACGGAAGTCGCCTGTAGATGTTTGGTCATTTTTTTAAAGTGCCAGTATTTCAGAGTAAAGATGTCAGTTTACCGTCAGTAATTGCAGGTTTTAGTCCCGCCTTTGGCCTGGTCAGACTTCACTGTTCACAGAGACGGCTGTGTGGACAGGTAGAGAGAGACGAGAAGGGGGAAATGCACCATACAGATCATTGGTGCTTCCGAGTGCGTGTGTGTGTGTGTGCGTGTGTGTGTGTGTGTGTGTGTGTGTGCGTGTGTGTGCGTGTGCGTGTGTGTGTGTGGGCATGCAAAGGAACCCAAGAGAGAATGGCAAATGCTCCTTTTCTCTCTCTGTGGTCCAAATTAAGCCGGGAGCTGCTTTGGACAGCAGACACACACATACACACACACCATGCCTCTGTCTTTTCATCCTCTTCCTTTAACTTTTACATATCTCCATTCTTTTTCTCTCAAACACACAGCCTCCAGACGGTATGAGATGATGGCACGCTGGATAGGATGAGTGATTGAAATGTGAGCGAGAGAGAGTGTGTAGGGAGGGCATTGAGAGATAATTCCACGTGCCTTGAAGACCACAAGTATGAGATAATGATTGGATTAGAGTGGTGTGGATGAGCATATGTGATTACAGGCCACTTGATATTTAAAGAGAGAGGGGTGACGGAGACCAAGTGTGTGTGTGTGAGAGAGAGAGAGAGAGAGAGAGAGGTTGACAGGTTATTAAAGCTTTTGAGCGTCCTCTCCTCGCTCCTTGATGCCTCCTGCCACCTTGTGGTCAGCAGAAGGAGGTACACTATGAAGCTGCTCCAGCTTCATTGGCTTTAGTTTCACGTTCCAGACAGATTTTATTAAATTTACTACATTTCTAACCATAATTTACTATGAGACTTTGGCTGGCTGTCATTCATAAAGGATAATCTGTTATTTTGATGATGTGCATTTGACAGAAAATCCAGTCGGAGCTGAGCGGCCATGAAGCGACCCTGGAGGACATGAGGAAGAAGAACCAGGACAAGAAGCCGTCCCAGAGGGTCCTGGGACAGATGGACCTGACACAGGTACAATACACACTCGCACATGTGCAAACGCACAGATACAGAGAGCGATGGGCACACATATTGTAAATTTAGCAATGTGTCTTAGATGGAGGAAACATGTACGGGTCAATGATCGTGATGATGTTCGACTTATCAAAGATAACACCTACATTTGTAGGAGATGGACACAATACACTCAGCAACCATGGAGGCTATACTTTCCTGAAGCAACGATAAGGAACTTAAAGAGACATACAGCTGGATGTTTCGCCCCTCTTTAGTATCATAGCACCTGAGCTTTTCCTTTATAGCTCTGTGCCTGTATTGGACTACAGGTCAGGTCAGCATCTCCTGCCTTTTCACAGAAAATGCTGGCCGACGTGTTGACGAAGTTCCGGCTCTTCCAGAAGCCGGTGAACTTCGACGCCCGGCTGTCCGAGTGCGAGCACTTGCTGGCCAGGGTGAAAAGCCAGGTTGGGGTGCTGGACATCCGCAGCGTGGAGCAGGACGTGGTGCAGTCGCAGCTGGACCAGTGCATGGTGGGTCATTGCGGCAGATAGATGGATAAAGATGGTGTGAACCTGTGTTGATCCCCTTGTTGTGTGTGTTTTGTGTGTGACAGAAGTTGTACAAGGTGCTGAGTGAAGTGAAAGGGGAGGTGGAGACGGTGATAAAGACAGGGAGACAGATCGTCCAGAAGCAGCAGACCGAGCAGCCCAAAGATCTGGACGACAGGGTGACCGCCATCAAACTGCTCTACAACCAGCTCGGCTCACAGGTTAGAACTCACGAACACAAACACACACAGTTAGACACACACGAGTCAGATTTAGATATGAATTTGTCCTTTTTTTTATGTAGGTAACTGAGAGTAAACTGGAGCTGGAGAAAAGTCTGAAGTTGTCCAGGAAGCTACGCAAGGAGCTGAACGGGCTGACGGAGTGGCTCGCCGCCACCGACAGCGAGCTCACCAGGCGCTCCGCTGTGGACGGTATGCCCAGCGACCTGGAGGCTGAGGTGGCATGGGCACAGGTACGACACACACATATTATCGTTAAGGCTTGAGGGAAAATAGGCAGCCGTTTATTTGCTATCATCAAAAAATAATGGGGAGCAGAAAGAAATCGGGGGAAGAAAAGTGGTCTTGTCTCTAAACTCTCCCTCTTGTGCCCTTTTTTCCGTCGTCAGTCCATCCACGTGGAGACGGAGAGGCGTCAGCCGCAGCTGCAGGCCGTGGTGGACCTCGCAGAGGCTCTCAAGACGGTGCTGCGGGGCCACGGGGGCCTGGTGGACGACAAAGTCAGCCTGCTGCACTGCAACTGGATCGCGGTCACATCCAGAGCAGAAGAATGGCTCAACCTGCTGCTGGTTAGAGAAAGAAAAAGAAAAACACCCTATTTGTCTTTCTTATCGGTGCTAAAATGAAACCTCTAAAAATAACCCATTAGAAGTGTCTCAGATTGAAATATATGCTTTCCATGTCTCTCTCTCTCTCTCTCTCTCTCTCTCTCTCTCTCTCTCAGGACTACCAGCAGCAGATGCAGAAGTTGGATGGAGGGATAAAGGAAGTGAACGGATGGATTGATGGAGCAGAGAAAAAGATGGACGAGATAGACAGCCAGAGACCCAACGACGCTGTGCTTAAGGTTGTAATGTCTCTTTATATATGTTGTGTGTCATGTATATCGGATAAATCCTCAGATGTCGGACGGCCTCTGAGCGAGGCGAAGGTCCTGCAAGATACATACGCAGTTTCATTCACGTTCTTTCTGTGTTCTTTTATGAATATTTATAAATAGTCATATCATTTGTATATATATATATCAGTTATTTTGCAATTAGGTTTCTGATAAGTAGCCATTTGAGAAAGGGTTTGAGAAGGTTTTCTAAAGGGACTCTGGCGCTCGGAAACACTACCGCTTTTGTCCACAGGGGCCGCCAAAACCAACACGAAATGAAAGCTCCTCGTAGTAACTTCAAATTTATTTCCGTCATTCTGTGTCTTGGCGTCCTGCAGGTGTTTCGTGCAGAGCTGGAGCTGACCAGGGGTAAGATGGAGGAGGTGAGGGCTCTGGCGCAGGACCTCATGTCCACCAGGGGGGAGAACTGCCAGGCCCAGGTGAGACCCAAAGTGGAGCAGCTCGGCCGGAGGTTTGACACCATCGCTCAACGCTTCGCCTTCGGACTGGTATTATACCCTCTGATTACTGTCCTAACAGCAATAACACACAGTCTGATACGATCTAATTCCTGTCAGTTGTTTGCCATTTTGACTCGTAAACACTTAAATGGACTCTTTCATCATTTCTTATAATCCAACTATTCCCATATATTTACTTCAAGCTCTCTCCAAATGGACTAAGTACTCATTAAATGGACTTCAGAGTCTCACTAAATAGAATCTCTTTCTAAATGTACTTTAAACCCTCACTTAACAGACTTCAAACTCTCACACTAAATTTACTTCAAACTCTCACTAAATCTGCTCCAACCTCTCCGAACTAATTTACTTCCTCTTGGCCACTAATGATCTTTCTTTTTTTTGTGTCTGTTCGCCTGTGCATCTTTGCGTGTGTGTGTGTGGCAGACGGCAGCATCAGCCAAGGAGCTGGAGCAATACCACAGCGAAGCGCAGATCTGGCTGGAGCTCCTGGAGGAGGAGGCCAAGCAGGGGGAAAACCTCAAGGAGGAGGACTTCCAGGAGAACAAGGTCTCACACACACACTGAAGGATAATGACTTTCTATCATATTATGTGTGCACCTCTACTGAACGTGTGTGTGTGTTGTGTAGGACTGTGAGGAAGGTGCAGTGAAGGAGTTACTGTTGAAGGGCGAGAATCTACAGAAGAGAGTCCCTGATCAGGACAAGAGAGAGCAGATCAGACTGAAGCACAACCAGCTCAACAGCAAGTACAACACTGTCAAGGTAACGCATTTTGTGCATTAAAGTACTTATAACATGCATGTCCACGGTTTTATAAGTTAGCTTAGCATAAAGACAGGAAAAAACAGCTAGCCTGGCTCAGTCCAAAGGGGATAAAATACCTTTAAAGCTCAATGATTAAGATGATGTATCTCTTCGTGTGTGTGTGTGTGTGTGTGTGCGTGTGTGTGTGTGTGTGTGTGTGTGTGTGTGTGTGTGTGTGTGTGTGCAGGACCTGCGTGGGCTGAGGAACAGGAAGGCGTTGGCCATCGCTCCCCAGTGGTACCAGTACAGGAGGAAGTCACATGACCTGCTGGCCTGGCTGGATGACATCCAACGCAGCGTGGACCAACTGCCCGACCCCCCCGAAGGAGAGAGGGTCAAGGTGATAACACACATAGATTCAAGCATAAATAAATATCATATCTTTGCTTTTCTGCCATGTTAAGAAATGACAATGAATCTTGATATCCTTCCTCATCATCCAGCTCTTCATCTCACACCGTCTGTCGCTCGCTTTCTGTGTCTTTCATCTTTTCTCATTCTACATCCTCCTGGGACATGATAACAGTGAACGGACTTTTGTTTTTCTCCTCTCCTCTTGGTGTCGAGCCTTTTGCAATCATTCATTTGGGAAGAGGACTTTTTGAATCTTCATCGTATCTATTTAAAGATATTATTGCAGATCGATTCTTGTCCCCAGTAGGAGACGGCGGCATTTATCTGGGATTTCTTTTGCGCTGGACCCAGAGTTAATAGGAGGCTCATTAAACAGTGATGTGTGTAGCATTTTAACATCAATAAATCATGACTAAATTATTTACGAAATGGCAAAATGGCAATAGCATTGACAATCACAATATTAGCAATTAATAAATGGTCTATAACACACTATAACAGACCAGGTGTAGTTGTAAGTAGATGTAAGGACATTTTTAAAATGTTTATTAATGTAATTTTCAACAATTATACCAAACCATCTATGATAGAGTGCTGTGGGAACGATTTCAACGTTTTGTTCTAAGATTGTTCCAAGATATAAAATACGTCAGTAGATACTAGTAGTAGTAGAAATTCGAAAGTACTCAGAGTTTAAACATTCTTTTATTCGTTTTTAGGCCACTCTTTATTATTGAGATAATACATTGATGTTAATGCTACACACCTTTGAGTCTGCGTGTTGATGTGGAAAGGTTTAATGGAGGAACCCTGAACTCCACCTGTTTTTCTGCCCCCCCCCCCCACCGCCTGACTCTGTATGTGTGTCTTTCACTTTCAGATGATCACTATGACATTTCGATAAGCGGACGTCTGACTCGCTCGCCTCAGACTCCCCCTGTCATTGCCGCAAACCGAGATTCCTCGCTGTCTGTCTGTCTGCTCATCTACCTGTCTCTCTGTCTCTCCATGCTTCTTATCGCCCTCGCACCCCCCCCCCCCCCGCACTTACTCCTCTGTACTTATTTAAAAGGCCAGTTACTGTACTCCTTCTCAATGTAAATAAAGGCTGAAGGCAGTATGCGCCTCCTAATTATAACACCACTTTCTTATGTGATGTGGATTGTTGAAACGGCGATGCATACAGTATAATATTAACATACAATGAATGGTTGACACTTACAAACATGATATCTCAATGTGTTGTGGGTCTGTTGGAGTGGATGCTAGTGAGTGAATAATGTAAATGTTTTATTATTTTTATTATGTATGATCACTGTGTGTGTGTATCTGTATGAGTGTGTGTGCGTGTCTGTGAATGTGTATTATTCAACATTCCCCCCCCCCCCCCACGGGCTCAGCCAATAGCAAGTGACCCCCCCTGGTTGATTTTGTCCAATAGGAAATTGGCACAGAGTTCGACAAGAAGAAGGAGGAGCTTAACGAGGTGCAGGGCTTAGCCAATCAGCTCTCAGAAGCTGGAGCCGCCAATCTAGTGGAGCCCCGCCAACTCCAGCTCAACACACGCTGGGTTGAGGTGGAGGGCAATTTCAGACCCTTCAAGAGACAATGTGTGAGTTTCAGTAGGCACGACTTCTATACAGTATATCTACAGTACTAACAGAGAATACTACACTAATCAGACCAGGTTATTATACTAATACTACTTTCTTCATGCATGAAATTAGCCTGAAGAGCTTCTAATAACAACTATCTGAAATGAATCCCCTTCAAAATGTGTTCAGCAAGCTTAATATTAACGTCCCAGTTTACGATTAGTTCTAGAATAACTAATAAGTTTAGTTTGTTCCTACGTCATGTTAGAGCCTTTTCACAACGGGAGACGTTTTAATTTTCTGCAATCTATTCACAAGTCAAGATATTTTTTCAAAAAAAAATGTTGTCATGAATACTTACACGAAGGACGCAGATATTACGCATCGAAAAGGAGACGTCATTGTTTTTCTGAGCTTTCACACCGTGAATAAAGGCATGAACCAATTTATTAAATCTACATTTATATCATCTCGAATGCTTCCTAGTCCGAACCTAGACGGCAAACTTTATTTGTCCTTCCACCTTGACAGGAAGTGTAGGGAAGTACACTGAAATACAGTCTGTTGAAGAAGACATTTCTCTATATTCATCTGTAACAATAAATGTCTTATATTTGGGTTATTTAGTGTTATTCTATATTTTTCTGATTGTAAACAAATCCCATGAAAAGACCAATATCACCAGACTTAACCTTCAAGATACTTTGAAGCTCATTTGAGCTAATGTCAGTTTAAAAAAGTTACTTAAAATCTAAATCAGAACTAGATTGTTCCCTTTCAAAATAAAATGTGAGTTGCCTATATTTTAATTTTTTATTTATTTTTTTGCATCTTCTCATTTACATGTCTTAATGTGGTCATGTGAAGCACGGTCACATGTCCAAATCTCATTGGTTGCTCTGTCTGGCTCTGTGTCACCGCATGCTCCCCCGCCCACACACCACACTGCTCGGCCTGCCAACCAATCACATTACACCCTCACAGTTCCCTGATCTGCCGACCACTGAAGATGTATGTATCCTGTCAACCAATCACGTGAATCAACCACTTACACTAACACCACATGGTGTCAACTTGGACAAATGCACATCTGAACTGTCCGATTTTTAGATTTCTTCAGGCGCACTGAGAGGAATCAAAAGCACAAATTTCATTATCTTAATTTGCCAAGGGACCACGGACTGAACACACTCAGTCTGTCTCAGTGATGTTGTGCTTCAGTGTTGTACAGTAGGGCCTCTGAGCTGCTCCACTCGAACTGTTTAGCCACTTCGGCACATTGATTACGAACCCTTGAGCAGTAATGGGTGCACTTAATTTCCCATACTCTCCAGGCTGGGTTCTCCGCACCCCAGCACCAAAAATGGGGCTGAGCAACAGCACTTAACACAATGTTTTTTTATGAAAACAAATACAGTATAGATGTGTATTCAGTCCGAGTGATGTAGAAGACGGAGAAGAGTAGACTAGATCATGAGAGGAAGAGCCATTTAGAGCTTAAACATTTCGGGGTGCAGAAACTGAAGAAACAAATTCTTTGTGTGTTGGAGAGCGACATCAGACCACATGTTACTTTAAAGCTCTTCCTCTCATCAGCAAGATCTGCTCTGCTCTCATGTCTCAGCAACACACATTGAAATCACAAACGCGTGTCTAAAACGGCTCTAAATTAAACATGCAATGTGTGAACAGGTGGGTCTATGTGTGTGTACACTGAGAACAGGATCGGGCCTTTACTATGAATGTGATTCATCAGATGACGGATAATGTGTAAGTCTGTCACACTGGGTTAAATTCATTAGTTGCAAACGTAGAAATCACTTACTTTTTTTTATTAAGTCATGGCCACAATGTTTCCCTCGGACCTTAAAGGATGAGTTCACATATTAATGAAACAGTACTCGCGTTCATATATACGTTGAAGAAATGGTAAATGTCATGAATCCTCCTGTCCGTACTGGCTGTCCCTGGCCTTTTGAACTTTAATCGAAGACATGATGGACATAATAGACAAGACATAATCCACAGTTCTAGTTCTGTGTATGAATTCTATGACGCGTATAAAGATGACAAACAGATGGCCTGTGGTATTGTAACATAGCAGTGGTGGAAGACGTATTCAAAGCCTCTACTTAAAGTGAGACTTAAAATGTCACTTCTAAAAGATGTGAGGAGATTCTTCTTCTTACTGTAGCAAAGTTACATTTACAAGCAATCAAACACACCCGTGCTCTCATCAGTACACTAAGGGCTTTTACTGCTTCAGCCTTACTTGGTCTGGTATGACCAGTAGTTTGGAGGCTACGGTTAGCAAAAGTAAAAGTACTCATTATGCCACAGAAGCACCCGTCAGTCAGAGTTACAATAATATGTTAGTTGAATATTAGCGGATAGTAACAATGCATAATTTACCATAATTTGTATGTAAAATCTGAATTCGCTAATTCCAGATGAATTATGTTTTAAGACATTTTTAGAGAAATGTGAACCTATCCTTTAACCAGTTAACAACCATCAGTTTAGCTCTGGAGCTTGTGATCATAACATATGACCTTAGCCCAGTTGGATTTGTAGATGTTGATAGTTAATAGAATAGTTTGCATGTACAATTTCTATTTTCTAAAGATCAGTGCCACTAAATATGAAGCCGCAGCCACTTAGCTCAACTTAGCATAAAGACTGGAAGCAGGGGAAAAAGCCAATAATAGTGTAGCTTTGTCCCATAGTTCAAAAAGTGACATCATACCTCAAAATACAATGTTATAGCTCATTTGTTAAATCCAAAATAAAACCAAAGTGTAAAAATGTTTGCTAAGCTAATTGGTTGCATGCTCTAGCATGATACACAATGCAGATTAATAATGTGTTTGAGTAGGAATCTTCCGTGAAACAATCTGGGGGCTTCATTTGTCAAAGCTTCTAGTTCATCTAAAAATGTATCTACAACTACTAATGTGTTCACTTATATTCATGCAATTCAATTTATTTTGTCAAGCCCAAAACAAATTTGGGAGGAAAATGAAAGAAAAACTAAATAAATTATACTTTTGTTCATATTAAATGTATGTCTTCTATAGATGTGATTTGTACGGAAGCCCTGAGAGGCAAGTGAGGAAAAAGATTCTGGTGATCCATATTCTAAGTCGTTCTCTCCTGTGTTTATGACTGAAGAACTGGTTATTATCCATGGAGAATCCGTCTATGTTCCTGATTTATATCCCTCTGTGACACAGGTGGGGGGGGGGGGGGGTTTTGCCAAGATAATTTCATAAATTAATTAATTAAAATTAAGATTTTTTTAAGCCATGAAAACAGTTGGGGCAGGTGAAAATGTTTTCTAGTTGTTTTTTCAGCATCACTGTGTTAGTTGTTGTAATACTCATTTAAGCCACATGAAGCTGAAGTGCACCACTTCATGTTTGAAATTGAACAGAAAGCATTCGTGTTTTCCTCCAAGTTACATACATGTGTTAGCAAGTTATGGAACAATACCGTCATGTCTTTCTTTTGGCTAGAATTGTGTTTTAGTCAGCGCTAATCTGCCGTTAGGGGGAACATAAATGCTTTTGGTGCTATTTAGTGGCGCAATTCAGCCCCTTGTAGAAGTACCATGGAAAATTATATCGGCAAAACTTTTTTTTACCAAACAAAATCAGACCTTGAAAATGGATCCCCACTCTCAATTGCCTCTCAGGGCTCCCGCAGACATAGATATTTTTGTATGTATTTTTTAAATTGCATGGAATTTCAATGGTGAACTCATTTAATAATTGAAGTCCCAGATTGCTTTCTCAATCAGTTGAAACTCAGATTTGTTTCCCCTAAAGCTAGCTTTGATATGTTGCCTGGTTAGATACATGAACATTGAGCATTGATATCAAACGTTATTTGTGTGAAGTAATAATGTTTTCTTCGTCTGATCTACCTCCCTACGCCTTTGTGTGTGTGTGTGTGTGTGTGTGTGTGTGTGTGTGTGTGTGTGTGT
>NW_022280042.1:4560061-4576558 GCF_004355925.1 Anarrhichthys ocellatus
TGTGTGTGTGTGTGTGTGTGTGTGTGTGTGTGTGTGTGTGTGTGTGTCCAGGAGTACGTAACAGAGCTGCAGGCATTGCTGCGCTCTGTGTCAGAGACGGACTTCAAGCTGAACTCTCCTGAATACTGGCCTGCAGCGTATTATAACCTGCCTCAGCAAGAGCACTGCCTGAAGGTCAGCACCACTTTAATGTTTGTGCCTGAGAGCAAGAATATGAGAATATTTCTCAGGTGATAACATCAAGAGCAATCACGCCATAGGTAATAATGAAATGACAAATATACACAGTTATACGTATTATACACCCAAGATTTATACCAATCTAATATCTGGCTGTTCCATATGAAGTTACACCCAGTTAGGTTAGCTTAGCTTAGCATAAAGACTGGAAAAGGGGGGGAAACCCTTAGCTCTATCCTGAGGTAACAAAATCCACTCACCACACAGGAGGTGAAGGGGAACATTGACGAGTTGCGAGGCCCAGTGGAGGGAGCGCTGGCCCGCAGAGAGGAGATGGCGTCTGGGGCTCGGCCTCTGGAGGGTCAGAGGATCCAGGAGACCGCCGCCCACCTCAATACTAACTGGGACAAGCTGAACAAGCTCTACCATGACAGGCTGAAGTAAGGAGGGGGTGGAGGGATGCGCAGGATCGCGTGAATATTGACTCGTTTTATGCACGAGTTTGAATGAAAAATCTGTGTGTGTGTGTAGGCGTTGGCAGGACTGCAGCTCCAAGTGGCAGAAGCTGGTTTCGGATCAGAAGGCGATGGAGGAGTGGCTGAATGATGCCGAGGGCGCTTTGGGACTGGCCGAGCATGAGCCTGTGGGACACAGACTCAGGGTAACGCACATTTACCCGCCGACACGGTTTGCACACACGGCCGATCGTACCCAGAAAGCTGCTGGATGTATTCCAGCTGAGTCATATTTTGTCTCAAGTGTCCACCAACACTGCTAAAGTGCCCTTGAGCAATGCCACAGGAGTCC
This sequence comes from Anarrhichthys ocellatus, assembly GCF_004355925.1. Classification (NCBI taxonomy): domain Eukaryota; kingdom Metazoa; phylum Chordata; class Actinopteri; order Perciformes; family Anarhichadidae; genus Anarrhichthys; species Anarrhichthys ocellatus. Next base: position 4,561,049 of record NW_022280042.1, read on the forward strand.
AAAAGACACATTCCCTGTTGCAGCATGAAGTAGCACATGACATGACCTGACAAGATGTGACATATCATGGCCTAACGTCATATCACGACATGATCTGGCATCCATGACATCAAAATGTGTCACTGTGATTCATTTATGCTCTATTTGTTGTGAAACATCATAGTATCATCTCCTGGTTAAATAATGAGTTCAATATACACCAGGACTTCTGTCTTCTCTCTTAAAGTCCAGGTTAAGCAAAAATAAATATATGATCGCATTTTATCGCAACACAGAAAAGTGTGTTTTTAACCACCCAACAAAAAGAATGGTGAAAAACTCCACCATTCAGTACAATATAGTTCAGTCGTTTCATGTTTTAGCAGCAATTATTTTCTCATGTGTTTAATGCGTTTACAAACAAATCTCTCGTTTTATTTTACCCATACTATATGTGTAATAAAGGAACAGTAGGATTTTCCCCAAAACATTTATTTTGGTGCCCCCCATGTTTGAAGAAAACACAGCCCTCTTGGATGCCCCAAAGGTAGCTAAATGGTGAGCCATTGTGCAAAACAATGTTGTGAAAAAATGGAGAAAGCCTGATCAAATGCCCTCCAGTTTGCTGTTGCACCGCCGCATGCAGCTGGTGCCTCCTTTTTATTTATTATTTTAGTGCGCCACGACGTAAACGTAGTGTGTTTTGATAATACATGACTTAATAACACCTAAAACAGCAAGCCCAAAAGGACATGATATGAAACGTCATCAATAAATTCAATAAAAATCAATAAAACACACACACACACACACACACACACACACACACACACACACACGCATGCTTTCACCAAATGCCAGTTGTCAAGAGGAAAAGGAAGTGAGTGTCCAACTGTGCAGTCAGCCTCGATACGAACAAAACACTTTCTATTGTAGGCCTTATGTAACAATATGTCATCAAATTCGACATTTCAAACCGCAGAAGCTGAAATTGAAGGAGTACGAAAAGCAATTTAACACACGTGAAGAACAACGGGCTTTTACATCACCGAGACCCGGATGAATAATGTATGAGGGGATCATTCTTAGAAATGTACGAGGGGTGCTTTCACAGACGCTTCAATGAGTTGACTTTAATTCCCGGTTGCTGTGGTTAAACTGATGCACTCAGACGCATATGAAGTATTGCTGTATGCGTGTGTGTGCGCATATGTGTTTGCATCGTCAGACATGCCCACTTCCCTTTGGGCTGCTGTGATCAGCACGCAGTGCCCACCTGCACAGACGAGGACGCAGTGCCCAAGTGACAATCAAGTGCCAACCTGTGTGTGTGTGACGGAGAACCATCTGGTTCCTCAAAACACAAGCTGCTGCCTGAACCGCACCTAATCCTGATCCCCCATTGTACAAGCACGCACTCATTGAATGAATTGCTGTTGATGCACTTGTGGGGGCGTCATATTCACTTTGTGGAGACTCAAATGCTTGGCTCACATTTAACAAAAAAATGCATTTAAATGCATAATCCGTGATTTTGAGGAAATATTTAAGAAGTTTGCACTAAATCTGAAGCCAGGAGGTGATTAGCTTACCTTAGCGACCGGCCAGGCCAAGAAAAAGTTCCAGCACGCAATTTTTGTGATGTACGTGTTCATTTTTGACCAAGCTAGGCTAACTGTCTCCACCCATTTCCAGTTGAACCACCTCCTTTAGCTTCATACTTAACAGATAGATATGAGAGTGGTATCAATCTTCTCATCCAACCCCCAGCAACGTAACATTAGAAAAATTCAAAACCAATACGTCTAATCATCCACTTTGTGTGTGTGTGTGTGTGTGTGTGTGTGTGTGTGTGTGTGTGCAGGACCTGACGGAGGCCATACCTCTCCAGGAAGTGGTGTTGTGCAGAGTAAACTCAGCAGGAGAGGACATCAGCCAGTTGAGCACGCCGGACGATGCCTCGCGGCTCCGAACGCAGCTTAAATTACTCAGCGCTCGCTGGGTTAACGTCTGCCAGCAGCTCAACGAGCGCAAGCGAAAGTGTGTGTGTGTGTGTGTGTGTGTGTGTGTCTGTCTGTCATGTTGCTGTTCATGAATAACGATAACCAATGTTTGTTTCACTTTCAAATGTCCCTGAAAGTACATTTCAATGGAATATTCTGTCGGCACATTGGTGCTCTCCCATGACAGCCACCTATAGCTCACATTGGCCTGGATCTCACCCTCCTTTTTTCTCCTGCTGCCGCTCTCGACTCCTGCAGGTCTGCCGAGGCACGCACGGCGACTGCCGATCTGCAGGAGAACATGGGCTCCATGCTAGGCTGGCTGGACAAAGCGGAGGGCGTCCTGGCCATCCCTCTGCAGCCTGCCGAGCCACAGCACATCAGAGACACTCTGGGCAAAGTCCAGGTATCCATCGAGACACAACACGGCAGTCATAATGAGCTGTGTGTGTGTGTGTGTGTGTGTACATGCGTGGGTGTGTGTTGATCAGTGTAAGTTAATTTAGCTGCTATCATAGTGTAAATGAGATGCAGTTCTTTATTATTACACTCGGCGTTAAAAGAACATTTAAATGTGTGTGTGTGTGTGTTGATTCAATTTAGACGGTATTATGTTTTCCAATGATTCTATAATGTTTCATTCTGAAATCCAACCTCGAAAACACGTTATTGTTAGTGTGTGTGTGTGCTTTTGTTAGTTTAGATAATTAGGTTGAAAGAGCTTGTGTCCTACATTGAGCTGCTGCAATTATTTCTTATTAAATTGTGTGTGTGTGTGTGTGTGTGTGTGTGTGTGTGTGTGTGTGTGTGTCAGGCACATGTGGAGGTGCTTCCTGCCAAGAGGGCGGTGATGGAGGATCTGAACTCCAGACACAAGCAGACAACACTTCCTGCTGAGAGACAGAAAGACATGAGGATCGTCAACACGCGCTGGGCTCAGGTTAGCGGCAGCCACTGTGAACACTACGGATAACAGTACGCCAGCGTTTTTTGAATATTCATCTTTTCTCATCAGTGCAATACAGAAGCCCTGAGAGGCAAGTGATCAAAGAAATCCATGTTATCCATGTCTTATCAAAATGGTTTATGTCTTAAGAACAAGTGAATACAAAATGTTTTGCCAGGATAACATTTCCAAGTTCCTTAATTTAAAAAAGAGTGTTTTTTACCGTAATAAATCACAGCCTGTCCTTGTTTAGGCGTCCAAGGCTCTGCCTGAGCGTCAGCTGGAGATCGAGGGTCTGCTGAGGGAGCTGGAGAAGTTTCAGGGTCAGCTGGACGTCCTTTCAGGCTGGGCGTCCAGCACCAGGGACAAGCTAGAGCACAGCCCTGAGGAGCTGCCAGCAAGGGTGGGACACACACACACACACACACACACACACACACACAGCAGTAATGCCCCATTTTGAGAAAATAAATTCCGGTCCTTTTGAATCAAACCTTTCTCCGTTCATTTCTCCAGCTCATTGAGGAAGTGCAAGCAAAGCAGCCGGAAGTGGAGTTTGTTTTGAAGCGAGCCGACCAACTGTACAAGGACAGTCCTCACAGCCAACCGGACAAGGTGAGGAATATTCCCCACCTGAAGTTTCCACATCAAAATAAAAGCATTTTATTTTATCACTGTAACTCAATCATCTGTAACTTTGTGTGCGTGGTGACAGATGAAGTACATCAAGATAAGGGAGGACTGGAATGTGATCCTGGAGCTGATGCGGCAGCATAAGGAGAGGATGGCTGTCCTGCTAGTGGCGAAAAAAGCCAGTAAGTACATGTTCATATGCAATACGTGGTCTCTATTATGTGGCTTATAGCTGTCCATTACAGTCTGACTAGTTTTCGGGAGATTCTTTCACAAAATGAGCGCGGCATTAGGTAAAAATGGCCGCCATGTGAATTCGGTCTGTTTGCAGGTTTACTTGTATGTTTATGCACGTTTTTGTTCAGGTGTGAACTTTTTCTATATATATATATATATATTTATCCTCCCAACAATCAAAACAAGCCTTGGAAGACTTGATCACAGTAAGCCAGCTCTAAAGCATCCCCTGCTTTATGGTCTGTTTGACTCTAAATGGACCATAACTTACTAAATGAACATCATGCTGTAGTGAAGAAGACTTGAAACTAGAGATTGAGACCATAAACTCATGTTTACAATGTTTGCTGAGGTAATAAATCAAGAGAGAAGTAGTCATTTTCTCATAGACTTCTATACAACCAGAGGAGTCGCCCCCTGATGGACATCAGAGAGAATGCAGCTTTAAGACACTTCTGCATTGGCTTCACTCGGCAGAACCGGAGGTTGCCGCCTGCTATAACTGGACATAAGTAAGTGGTTTTAAACGTTGTGTGTGTGTGTGTCCCAGATGAAAGTCTGGTAGGGAGTTCCCTGCCTGAATCTGCGGCCTTGGCTCAGTTCAACAAGTCCTGGGCGGAGCTCACTGATTGGCTGACCATGCTGGATAACATGGTGCAGAACAAGCGCGTGGTGGTGGCTGACCTGGAGGACATCGACGACAACATCAGCGGGCTTAAGGTCAGGACCTCAGAGATCACTGAAGCAATTGTTGTGGTCCGTGTACAAAGCAATGATTCATTTGATCTGATAAAGTGCACTAATCAATGCGGAAATTAATCAGTAAATTACAGATATTGATTCTGGTGTTTTCAGGTGTCTCTGCAGGAGCTGGACCAGCGGCGCCCCCTGCTGGAGCGACAGGTCACAGCAGCACAGAACCTGAAGAACAAAACCAGCAACCAGGAGACCCGCAATGCTATCACTGAACGCAGTATGTCCCTCACACACACACACGCATAATCTTGTGACAAATTGTATTTCAACATTTCCCAACTACAGAAATGAAAGCTATGAGACAAACGTACAAATCTATCAAATCAAGCACAATGACAGGATTTCCCCCACATGAAGCTACATCTTATATTTATATACAGTACATATTTACTGAGTCTGCATATGCTATTTATGATGAAAGCTGTATATTTTAATTATTGGACCTGGCTCGTGTGGATGGAAACCGTATGCTTGCACAGATTTCCTGCGCTCCAGGTTCGGCCCTTCTTCTCCCCCGCTGCCCTACAAGGCATTATTATGTACTTCATTTGCTTTCTTTATGACTTTTGAAATAAAATGACAGTATGCCAGCGCCCATACTTTTTCTTTTACCCTAATAACTACGCCAGTTACTTTTTTCTGGACCTAATATTTTATACTGACATATTTTGTACACTGACAAGAATGCCTTGAATCAACCACGTCAGATCATGCTTGTGCAAATCAGAACCCAGAGCGAGCCGTTAGCTTTCCAATGCTAGCTAAAACTGAGATGATAACCACTGCGGTCTGCCCACGTTAAGCTAGCTACCTCGCTGTAGCTATAAGCTTAAACTGAACATACTAATGTTGAAAGTGCTATATTGATATTTACATATACATATATATAATACATATATATATATATATATATATATATATATATATATATATATATATTTGCCATTTTCATTCTTTCTGTCATTGTAGTTGACAGGCTTCAGACTCACTGGGAAGACTCCCAGACGAAACTCTACGACAGGACGAAGCAGCTCCGCAACATGCAGCAGGACTCCGCTGATTGGCTGGATGCCAAGAAGAGGGTGGATCACCTCATCAAGCGGGCCAGTGAGAGGATGGAGTCCTGGCAGGAAGTCACGTACACGGTGGAAGCCTTGAAGAAACAAAACGCCGAGCTGAAGGTCGGACAAAGTGTTTTACACTCTCAGATGTCTGTTTTTTTCTCTAAATTTGCATAATTATGACTCGTAATTTAGATGCACACATGGTTTTTCCACCTTGCATGTGAGATTTATAAACAGAGGGAATCGTCACATTTTACAGTTCTTGTCCTTTCTGCCTCAGCTCTTTGCGAGGGAGCTGCAGCAGTGGCAGGGTCAGGTGGATGAAACCAACGCGCTGGCTGACAAACTGCTGACACTGTACGCCAATGACGACACACACAAAGTCACCCAGGTCAACGACAACATGGTGGCCACCTGGACACACGTCAACAGGTGGTAAGAACACTGAAGACAGATATATATGTAGATAAAGCTTTAGGATTATAACTCTAAGCAACATATTGAAAACCTTGTGAAGAAACGGAGGCTGTTATGTTTATTTTTCAGATAAAAATGCTGTTTTTCTCTTGAGTCTTCAGCAGGAGACGGCTAGTTGCCGCTACCCTTTTGTTCTTCATTATGGGGAATTTCAAACATGTTGGAATACCTGTCCAGATAGTCATTGTTATCTAGTATTTTCTTTAGCGGTATTTTAGTATTTATTTTTAGTATATTTTGGGACAGTTATTTGGGTTAATTTTATAGCAGCTTTAGTTCGATCATTTTACAGAATGATCCATATTTTTCACAATGTAATTACACAAAGTAGATCATGGGGTGTTTTTCATTTGATATAAAAAAAATGTCAATACATTTAAAAACGAGATTTAACGAAAGAAGAGCGTTTTGGGGAAATATAAATGTTCCACTTCTCCTACATTTGGGAATACAAGTCGGTTTTCCTTTCCTATTTCTGCTTTATGTAGATGGTGTGTTTTACTATTTTTTTATCTGCTTTCAGTGTTTTATCCTTTGCCGGATTTTGTATTGTTTGTCTGTAACCTTCTTTAGCGACTGTCTTGGCTAACCAACTTAGGACTTACCTCGTTAAATCAAGTTTTTAAAAAAATAAAAAATAAAAATCTTAGTTAGAATTTTTGAATGAAACTCGACCTTAAAACAATAAAAACAAGCTCAGAATGGACAAAATGTTAGAAATTTGGCAGCATGTACACCTTGGTAGCATGTATCTTGTCATGTGTGTGTCTCCAGTGTTTCGGACAGAGAGGCGGCTCTGGAGGCAGCTCTAAAGTTGCTGCAGCAGTCATACCTCGACCTGGAGAAGTTCCTCAACTGGCTGACGGAGGCTGAGACGACCTGCAACGTTTTAATAGACGCCACCAACAAAGAGAGAATGCAGGAGCAGCCGGAGGCAGGAAGGAACCTGCTGGCACAGTGGAAGGTAGGACACACTGTTGTGTATTTCATACATTCCTCCAAAGAAAAGGATTCTTACTACCTGACCGGCCATGCTGGACACCCAGCCCCAATTGAGGGAGAGATGCGACGAAATCTTTCCTGTGTGAGTCTACTTTTGTAGTTGCAACTAAATAAAGTTGCTCAAAATCCCTCTGTTGGAATCCTGACAGGTATGGAAAGTCCTCCTGCTCTGACATAACCTCTTAAATAAAGCTTTTAATTCCAGTAGAAACATAAAATACAATTGTCATTATGCAACACAGGGATGCACAACAAAATTCAGTTGTAACAAAACAAAAACTAGTACATTCCTGTAGTGATTTCTTATTTATTTTTTGAGGCCTCTTTGTGTTCTTTTCTCTAACGTTGATATACACGTATATAGAAATGCTGATATGACACACACACACACACACAATGTTTAAAACCACTTATTTATGTCCAGTTATAGCAGGCGGCAACCACTGGTTCTGCGAGTGAAGCCAATGCAGAAGTGTGTTAAAGCTGCATTCTCTCTAATGTCCACCAGGGGGCGACTCCTCTGGTTGTATAGGAGTCTATGAGAAAATGACTCTACTTCTCTCTTTATTTATTACCTCAGTAAACATTGTAAACATGAGTTTATGGTCTCAATCTCTAGTTTCAAGTCTTCTTCAATACAGCATGAATTACAGCAGTTTTTTTCTTGTAAATTTACAACTTTAGTCTCGGAAATTCCGATTTTTTTCTTCACGGAACATTACATGTTAATCAATACAATATTTTGTCGGGTGGGATCTATCAGACATTCAGTACATTTCCAGTTTCTGATTGTCTTTCTTGACTGTCCCGGCTGGTATGACGGGAATGCTGACATAGCAGTATAGAGAGATCTCATTGGCCGGTCGGTGCCTGGCAGACAAATGTAAAAATCCCCCCACTGCATTGTGGGTGTTAAAGGGAAGGCTCTGTTCTGCGAGAGAACATATTTTGACCCTCCGCCGTCACCCTGCACCCACACACACTTTCTGGTGGAACGGCGTGTACACGATGCACTTGCACATACACACACACACACATGCATACTGTAGAGGAAACACAATATGCTGCACACATGCAACATATTGGAAATACATTTTCGGATACACACTTCATTTCGACGTGCACGCACTGTCAGTACAACAGCAGCACTGTATGCAGAGCTGAGATAGTCTTCTGTGTCCAATTATAATGGCGGGCAGCAAAGCAGCGTAGCATCCAGGGAGTGCACACACACACACACACGGGCTATAACACTGAATGCAGATAACGTTTAATTGGAAAATGAGCGCACGTATAGTTTATGCACCCTTTCAAGTTCTCCCTGCCTCTCCCCTCCTCCTCTCTCTTTCTCACACTCTGTCGTTCAAACTCACACTGACTCACACCCTCCAACTCCGTCTCCCTTTTTATGGGTAACTAACCCTCCCTCCATCGCTCTCCACTCTCCCTCCCTCCCTCTTCATTTCCAAATCCCTCTCTTTGTCACACACATTTAAACAGAGGGCATGCTTGTGCAGTCACATTGAGTGCTAATCTTGGAGGACTGGAAGAAGCAGAAGATGATGCTTCTTCTTCTTCTCCGCCTTGACATCTAGTTTTGGGATTCCAGAGTAAAAGTTTCGGTGATGCTGCGCAGGAAGGTCTACCATGTTCAGGTTGGGAAAGAAAATTAAGTGCTGTTCTTAAGCAAATAAGTAATCCTAATCCTAAATCGAGGCATTTTATTTTAGGGAGAATGTGTCATCTGTTCCAAAAAGCTTTTGAGATGTAGCTTATACATGAGAAGAATTGACGTTTCAGCTGCAGTTTGACCATGTTTTTTAGTCGGTATAGATCCACTAGCTTTGGACACATTTTGCTGTATTCACGCTTTGCTTCTGCAACAGGAACTTGTCACATTGTGGGCACAAGTGCTTTTCCTATAAACTAAAAATCTCAACGTGAGCGTATTCTGCTCCAACTGAAAGGCACCGAATATTTTTTTTAAAGAAAGAAAAAGTAGAAACATGTAAAAACCCACAGAGGCACATGTCAACAAACAAACACACCCAAAATTATATAGAAAACAAAAATCCATTCAATCTATCAACAATATTTTTACCACATACCTATCCCGTAAGGCCTTTATGCACCGGGGGCGTGACGATGCAATGCCAAGTCGCAGCACTTTGTCGATAAAAGGAATATATTCTAATATAGTCGTGCAAGCAGAGCATGGAACCTTGTCTGAGGTAAATTGTTGCATAGCTTTAGCTACTGTAAGCTATTACATTGAGTTTCCTTTTAGCAATACTAACTCTGATTGAGTTTGCGTTCCCTCTGGTAAACAGTTATGCAGTGTATATGTTTAGTGCTTATTTGCCATTGTGTGAATGACAAAAACAACAGTTTGAAAGAAAAGATTGCAATCTGAATTAAATAATTAATTTACTGCATTTTCCTGACTGAAATTGAAATAACACAGATAATATCATATCCAAGTATCTATGTTGTATACCATTTTCCAAAACATTAATATTTTATGGCATTTACAAAATATATGCAAGTGATCTGCATCTGGTACTCCACACTAGCTCCAGCATGGTAGATTCATGTTCAAATATTTATACCTGAACTGTAATTAAAAAACAAACGGATAACATTTTTCCAGAAGAAGTCTCCCTTCATATCCGGGAACGGGTCAGTGTTTGATGTATTTTCCACAATCGTCATCTGAAATGTTATGCCTGATATGCTATCGGATGTTGTCCTCTGCGTTTGGATATTTTACTCACAACAACCCAGTCAAAATTCCCCAACTAATAATATTTCACGTGTAGTGTTTACAGATGAAATGACCCTGCCTCGTGGCTGCATGCGCTTCACTGGAGTGTCCCTACGTAATAATGTAACTAAAGTGATACTCTTTAACCTGGCTTTATTCTGCCCTCGAAGACTCTATTATAACGCTTTCTTTACGACTTCTGGAATAAGAGGACAGTTGATGTGTATACCAGAGCAGCGGTGCCGGCTAGTGGAGCAAGTTAGCGCTAATCGCACAGGTAGCTGTCGCCTGTGCTAGTGAGATACGGTTTATGTCGATGCAATACAAGCCGCTGTATGAAGCTGGGACGGGGTTTTGGGGAAAAGCATTTCAAAATCTGAGGTGAAATCAGCGAGTCATGCTCTCAAATTGAAAGAACATATTCTTGAACGACAATAGGAAGAAAAAAAACTTGATATGTGATGACGGATAAGCCTCTGGGAGAAAGGGGCTTTATTTCCGTGTAGCCACAACATATCCTCTTCCCTCATTGTTTACAGTCCGATTAGCAACTTCAGATGCCAGACTGGAGTTGACAGACGACATGTGTTTTATCACAAGTAGCCAGTTTACAAGCTAATATTAAACCAGTGAAGACATTCAAGTTTAGGTCCATATGAAGGCAAAGGGCTGGGATTGAGCAAAACAACACACACAGAGGGACAGGGCGCTACTCCGCTATATCTTTCCATAGATAATAGTTGTTTGCTGCCATATTGATAAGATAATCCCTCATTAGTCCCACAGTGGGGACATCTGCATTTGAATTCTAATGCTCAGGATGTTAAATACAGCTCCTTTTAAGAGTTGGGGTAATGGATCGTCTGTTGGAAAATTGAACACAGGTGGGGACTACAGCTGTCGAAGTTACCAGCTGATTCCAGGCGGAGTAACGCATCGTGACATTTCAGCGCAGCATTAACAAGGTTAATAATAATAATAATAATAATATTGATAAAGAAAAAGCTAACTAGCCAGCTGTTCAACTAGAGCTGAAATACTGATTAATCACTGAATAATGAATTCGTTTTTTGCTTAAAGTAAATAGTGTCCTATCACTTAATTAGATTCTCAGAGTACATCAGAATGCTACATGTTAAAGCTCATATTTAAAATAAAATTCCCGGAGCATGCACCCACCCCCCCTTTCGGGCCTGTCACCTTTTTCACCTCTCATGAGTTTGCAGGTATGTACATTAAGCCCTGCATTATGGCTCAATCCTAGTAATTGCTGCTTTTTATAGAGTAAATCACTCTCTCACATCGCATTACTGACCACTCAAGCAGTGAAAGATAGTGAATTCCTGAAAGATTGCTGCTATTACCAAGAAAATAAAGTGCCTGCTCCAACAGAAATTACTGCTCTTACTTCTTTTCCACTAACTCTTACTGTGTGCGTCACTAGGATCTCCAGGCAGAGATTGACAGCCACACAGAGCTGTATCACTCCCTGGATGAGAACGGGCAGAGGATAAAGTGTCTGCTCCAACAGAAATTACTGCTCTTACTTCTTTTCCACTAACTCTTACTGTGTGCGTCACTAGGATCTCCAGGCAGAGACTGACAGCCACACAGAGCTGTATCACTCCCTGGATGAGAACGGGCAGAGGATCATGACCTCACTGGGGGACTCTGAGGATGGGGCTCTGCTCCAGAGACGTCTGGACAACATGAGCCAGCGCTGGAACGACCTGCGCAACAAGACCCTCAGCATGAGGTGAGGCTTTGTTCTGGACTTTGTTCTGGACCGCCGTGGTGTTTATGTAAAGCGTAAGAGACAAAAAAACAACTGTGATTGTGTTTCAAGGGCCTACCTGGACTCGGAGATGGCCCCGTGGAAGAGGCTCCACATGTCGCTGCAGGAGCTGCTGAACTGGCTTAGACTTAAAAGTCAACAGCTGGAAAAGGAGCCGCCTGTTGGGGGGGATGTCCCCGCCGTGCAGGCACAGCTGGACACACACCGGGTAGGAGGACACACACATACTATGTGGGACACGGACAATTAGACCGCTTGTCTCTGCAGCATTTTATACTGAAAAATGTGAGATTTTTGCAGATTATGGATTTTTTGTTTTTGTTTTTCAACACACGCACTTGATCGTCTGTCATTCCACAGTCAACCAAACAATTACCAAGAAGAGTGTAGCACAGCGTAGGATCACGTGGACCTTTGGGTTTTGCTATTAGAAAATTTGACATCTGAACCTATCAGGACACAACATCATTTGATCTAATTTGTAGTTAATTTTTATTATTCTAAATCTTCGGTGGGGTGGCAGAATTTGCGGTTCTTACTCTGTATTTATCCATCCTGAGTGTAGCTCCGAGTCATAATAGAAGGAAACGCGTCTAGGAACCTTCAGCTCAGCACCAGTGCAGTAAGCAAGCAACGAAAAGAGCCTGTTTGATACTTTCATAATAAAAGTTTTGTGGTTTCATTGTAAAAGCATCCATTTACATTTGAGGCACACTTAATGTCCCCCTGACTAACATTACGCAGATCAAAGGCTCACAATAAATGGAAAGTATTGTGGAAAGGGTTCAAGGAAAATCCATTTTATGCAACAAAAAAAAAACGAGATGATTGGCTCTGCTGATTTTGTCATTTCATCTGTAAAACTACAATGAGTTCTCCCAGATGCATTAGGGAAAAGGCTTTTAGTCAAAGCGTTGCATAATAAATCCAGACATGTTTTAGTTTGAAGGGGCACTTAAGTCCAACAGTGTTTGTGCACCGAATACACGCAATGGGCTACGTTCACTCCTGATGCTGTTTTATGCATCCTTGAAGCAGAGGTCTTAAGCTCAAATGACCACAATAATATCCACATAATGTTACTTTCAATAAAAGTTAAAAACATTCATTGTATGCGTGTTTGTGTTTGTGTGTGTGTTTGCACAGGGCTTCAGGAGGGACTTGAGAGCTAAGGAGCCAGTTGTGACCAAGGCTCTGGACGATGTGGGAGTCTTTCTGTCAGAGCTGCCCTGGGAGACACCATCACCTGAGCAGAGGGGTAACACAGACACATGTTTCCAAAAAAAGAATTGATTGCGGACAAATCTGCATAGAGGATGCTGCAGGAATGAGTCCTAAAACCGGGGAAATAGGCCAATTTGTTCTGAGATGCTTTAGAAACAGGAGGTCTTATAGAGTGTAAACGCCTCCGTTCATGCTCGGAGCTTGCGCGCCGTCTGCTGAGGCGCGTGTATAAAACAAGGCTTGACCCGACAACTCATTATCTTCAGTAACCGGGTCATCATTTCTGGAAAGAGACATTGCTGATGAGTTTTTCAAATGTGTTTTTATATTTGCCGCTTTGAGCACCACAAGCCGAATGCCGTCTAGTCCCATCATATTGGAGAGAGGGCAGACATCTCGATGGCTAACACTCGACAACTCGCACCAAAACAATCGAGATTGATAAATGGCACTGCGAGTAAGAGGGACAATATATTTTTTTGATTTTGGGATGAACTTAAAAGATACATCGATATGATAGATTAAGAATGTAAGCGTTGTAAGCAGCATAAGCAGTTATTTAGATTGGATTATTTACATTTGAACACACCTTGCACCTGCCATTCAAATGTGGAAACACAGGAATAAAAGCTCATTAATTACCAGAGCAGCACCAGGATCAGCTCTAGCACTTGAAGTCCTGCATAAAAGGCAAATATGAAGTGAATTTAACAGACCTTTGGACCCTAGTAACAGCTTGGTAACAACCACACATGGGTGTTAACGCACACACGCATGCACGCACACAGGCACACACACACAGACTTTCCTGCAGCACCTTGTTCACCATGGCTGCAGCCCGGTTACCAGGCTTGTAGAAAGCAGCTGAACTTTAACTGTGGCCCAAATAAACCCATTCAGCCGCCAAACGCACTCGGAGAACACAGAAAAGAAAGGGTGAACTCCAGCTGCTAACGAGCACTTACTTCCTCATAGGAAGTAGTTTGACCTTCAAACCGGCGGCGGTTGGGGACGCCTAGAAAGCTGAATCGACAGTGCTTTTGAGAATATGACAACTTCACAATATGATTTAAAGCAAGCAAAAGCTTGCTTTAAATTCATCCGAACCTGTGTCTTCACAAACAGCCTGAGTGGTTTGACATATACGTCGCTCCTAATGCTTCATTGTCACAGCTAAAGCCTGTGCTTTTGGTTGCCCACATCTTAAACAGTTAGAACTCTGCACGGTTTGAAGACATTCGATGGACAACAGCAATACAGAATACCGCTGCAGTTGCTCTTCTTCTTCTAAGTACTGATGGTCGTGTAGCATCAGGGTTTTCCTCCTCATCACAACATGTGGAATCTAAATATTAGACGTAGTGGTGGAGAGAATAAGAGATTCTAGATGTGTGGATTGTGTGCCACAGCCTTTGAGGATACAGATCGCTGCTTTCATTGTCTCCAGATGTTAATCCAGTATCTCTTCTTTCCACAACCCTCAGATATCGGCCCCGAGGAGCGTGCTCAGAATGTCGGGCGAGTCCTGCGCAAAGAAGCCGAGGACGTGATGGCCAAGTGGGACAGGCTCAACTCCGATTCGGCCAACTGGCAGAGGAGGCTCGAGCTGGCTCTGGATCGGCTGATGGAGCTCCAGGAGGCGGAGGACCTGCTGGACGGACAGCTGCGGCAGGCCGAGATGGTGAAGGAGGCGTGGGAACCCGTTGGTGACTCCCTGCTGATTAACTCCCTGCCGGAGCATATCGACAGAGTCAAGGTCAGATCCAACGACGCTCACTTCAAAAATTGAGCAGCATGTGGCATCAAAGTATTAAAGGAGCCCCGAGAGGTGAAGGGAGAGAAATAGGACTAAATAGATGTATTCACTCTAAGCAAGTGAGATCATGGTTGAGAGACTGGTGACTTTTAGATGATCGTCATGTCATTGCATGATTTTTGTAAAATAATTTGAGCTTTGGACGACGCTAGGTGGAATCCTGTGCTACCACTCTTTATGCCTCTTTTTGACAGCAAGATAAAGCCATGAAAATATTGTAAATATAGTTATTAAATATATATATATTATATATATATATATAGATAGATATATGCACAAACACTTGAACGTTTTTTCCTTGTCCACAGCAGTACATTACTTTGCTCCCGTTTGTTGTAAATGTACCAAGATCTAAAAAATGATTTGATAATGATTCATTGGTGTTTAAATGCTCACACAGCATATTTAAGAAACATATGTAACAGTCACAGATGTGCATTACCGTCCCCTTATTCTGCACGCATCATGGAAGACATAGAAGAGTAAGCCCACTTTGCATCCATCAACCAGTATAGTTGCACTTGTATAGCGATAGTTGCATTAATCCTACTTAAGCCTGTCAGTGTTTTCCATACATCAGCAAGCATTAAACATGCAGAAGAAGAGGGGTTTACATGATGGATGCATCTGTTTCTCCCTGTTAGAGGAGTTGAGGTGAGAAACGACTGAACGGGGGGGCAACTAACAACCTGTCTGTGTTTCCCATCTGTCCTCTCATCACTGCAAACAATGCAGCGCAATACAAATGCCCTGACAATTCATTTCCAGTGTGTGTGTGTGTGTGTGTGTGTGTGTGTGTGTGTGTGTGTGTGTG
>NW_022280042.1:4576568-4589643 GCF_004355925.1 Anarrhichthys ocellatus
TGTGTGTGTGTGTGTGTGTGTGTGTGTGTGTGTGTGTGTGTGTGTGTTCCAGGAGTTCCAGGAAGAGATCGCTCCGATTGAGGATGACGTAATACACATGAACCAGTTGGCGTCCACTTTCCGTCCGCCTGACATCCAGCTGTCGCCTGGCAACCTGGACCGCATCGACGATCTCAACACGCGCTGGAGGCTGCTCCAGGTACAGACACACAGATGCTGTACATACATTCATCTGCAAGTCTCCACAACTTTGTCCCGCTACCCTAGACTTCTATCACTAACTCTTTCTAACAGCTCCATGCCGAGCCCAGCAGGAGTCCAGTTTTGCAAACCCGCACCCGTCTGCACCCACAGAGCTCTAATACCAGAACCTTCCCGTTACCCCGCAATTATTACTGAGTCAAAACCTGTGGTTAGACACACACACACGGTCGCTCCCTTTAATGTGCTTTATTATTTGACTGTGGTTTAAATTTGGGTTCTCCATTCTTGAATCACAAATCCAGCTGAGCAAGTGTGTTACTTTTTGGTAAAGCTGTAATAAGGAGAGAAAACACACACACACACACACACACACACCATGTGTGATCAGAGGCAGCACAGGGTGGGCCTCCATCAGTCTCAATAAACCTGGTGGCAGCCATGCTGGAAGTCAGACAGTGATTGTTACCGGGGGTGACAGACGGAGCCAATCAGCTGCCAGAGAGGCCGACCGATGCAGAGGAGCCACGGGTGGAGATGGGCGTCGTGGTGACACCGCGGTGACGGGACCAGACGGCCGGTCTCTCTGAAGTTAGCACCTGACCAGATGTTAGCACACACACACACATTGTCTTGTAGTGAAGGTGAGAACATCAGTGTAGTGGATGGAGCTTACTTCATACCTGCAAACCCATAAGAGGTGAAAAAGGTGACAAGCACCGAAACCCTGTCGGGGGGGGGGGGCATGAGCTTAAAAGCATTCTGGTGTACTCTGAGAAGAACATTAAGTGATAAGACATTTACTGCAAAAAACTAATTTATTATTCAGTTATTAATCAGTGTTTCAGCTCTATTATTATTAACCTTTATTTAGACAAAATCCATTGAGACCTTTTCACAAGTTTTAGTCAAATAAAAACACAGATAGCAAGAGTAGCGAGAACCATCGCCTGTACAAAATAAAGTGATTAGTTTTCATCGAACCCTGTTACTGTATGGCTTCATATTTACTTCCACTGTAACTGTAAAGATGTTAGAATTGTGGCCTATCTTCTATTTGCAATTAATATGCATTCAAATCCAGTTCAATTATTTAAATGAAAATGATAATCTACTCTGGCTGAGGTAGTTTATCAAGAGTAAAATAATAGCTGTGATCTATACACACCTCTGCATTAGCAACCCGGTGAAATGAAGGTACAGGCTCCTTAACACTCTCTGGTCCGTGTACGTTTTGATAGTCTGTTTTACTGTTCAGTCGAAGATATGAACACGGGCCCTCCTCTACCTTAAGCTCTTTGACCACATCATCTCATCAGTATCCGGGCCTCATTATTCGTGTTCATGAAAGTTATCACAACGAAATCTACTTTGAGTTAAAAAAAGAACACGCAATCGGATCCAACTGTGTTCAGTGGACACTTACAAAATCAAGCAAGGGGTCAAATAATGATACCCTTTACTACATGTAGTATTGTTGCAAATAGAGCATACGTGACTAAAAGCATTTGGAAAACACATATAATAATATACATACATATACAATTATTTCTATAACTGCCAGAGCTGCAATTCTCACGGGAGGTTGCCTTTCAGAAACATGAATGCCCACGTCAGAAATGGAACACTGTCAATACGTCCTACTGTGCAAGTGATTGCTTGCACGCTTTCTGATAGTTCATATAAATTAAACTTTAACGGAGGGAAATGAAGACGCTGTAGACATCTTAACGCTGATTGGCCAAGACTCGACACATCAAAGATGTTCTATTGAGAAGATCACCACATCACCTTTTCTCCTCGTCTCACTCCAATCTGAGAAACACTGGCTGACTAGTTGACCCCCCCAAAACAATCTCTACGGATCTACATGATTCACGTGGATGATATATTTTGATTCAAAACGGCGAATTTTGCTGAGAAGTGACAAGTTTGCAGGTATGTTACTTAAAGAAATACTTCAAAAAGAGTTGTCTTCAAGAATTCAAGATAACACAGACTGAGTCATTGATACGAATGATCATTTTGGAGGTGAAGTATTTCTGTAAAATTCAAAAGCGCGTTTGATTCAACAGAAACACGAGGAACGGCCTTTATTCTCTGCAATGAGGAATAACAGTGAAGGATTTTCACTTTTAGCGGCTTCGTAAATACAGCCGTTGGTCAGAGACGGCGAGATACTCATTTCCACACGCGCGAGCTGATATTAAGAGGATAAGAAAGGAATTTTTGAAGTATTTAATTTGGACAGAAATGGGGATTTAACTGCCAGTTTTTCAAAAGTCAGTTTCCATTGCAGGTGGTTCATTGGAAGCGGGATGTTTGCCCAGGAATTCTGGCATCACTTTTGTGTGTGTGTGTGTGTGTGTGTGTGTGTGTGTGTGTGTGTGTGTGTTTGTGTGTTTGTGTGCGTGCGCGCCACGTCCAATATAAGTGTTTGTGCTTTCATGTTTTCTGCTTTAGTAAATGTGGCTTAAATTTGGGGTGAGTGTACACGTTTAATGCGTGTGTGCGCTTGCACATTCAGGTCACTTTAGTTGATTCAGAGTGTTCTGTCATGCCAAGAAGCTGATATGTCAGCGCAGGGACATCGTGCACTCTGAGTAATTTCAACAAATTCCTCCTCAACAATCCCGCTCCTCTTGTTTGTACAACTCTAATTAGGTTACCATGGATATGGGGAAAGGCAACTCAGACAGAAATGGATTGGGTGAGGTGGACTCGAAGGTAATGTCATCGTTTAGTTTCATGTCACATCAAAGCCCCCACCCATCCCAAAAAAAGGACCGGTCATATCTTCATTATCTTCACCCATTCCATGCCAACAATATCTCATCATGGCCGACTTATGTGGGGTGTGGATGAATGGTTGGCTGGTTCATCAGATGTCCACTCAGGCTGGGTAATAATAACCCATCTCAGTCCCTCAGCCTCGGGACTTCAATCGAAGGAAGTTGAGCCAATGAGCTTTCAATGATTCACTTTCCAATTCACTTTTCTTTTTTTACCTCCTGGAACAAAAATCCGTGGCTAATCAGTCTCTGCCAAAGGTCTGCATGCCGGCCGGAGCTGCATGTGTTGCCCAGGAACATTAGATCAGCGAACATTGGGTCAGGAAGCATCAGTGATGACAACACACGGCGGCTCCTCCGGGGATGGTCGGGATGAAATCATGCCTGCAAGCATCGGATGTCTTTTCATGTGAATTATACATCAGATTAGAAAGGCGTGATGAGAAATTGTAATGATGAATAGGGATAGAGATACAGAAGTGGTTGTACATGCCATCCTCTAAGCTGTTTCAGTATTTGCATTTTCTTCAAACCGTATGAACTATGGCTGACATTATTGTTGTCACTTAACCTTTTATATACTTACTTCCACCCAGGAGACAGATGTTCGTGTTCTGTTGGAAATCAAAAGTCAAAGTTGACTTATTTCAAATTAAGTATCTACACAACTTATGTTACGTAACAAACTAGCCTGCTTATTGAAACGCCCACCAGCATCTTTTCTTTCCTGAACCGAACCAGGAAGTTGTAGTTTTGTTGCTTCGACCTGAACGACTGCTTCTCTGCAATGGTTGTGCATTTGATAATGAAGAACTTGAAACAGTAGTTCAAACCAACATCGGTGTCAGTGTGGCCGCCGAATTGTGGATGTGTGGAGTGCATTTATATAGCAGTCGTATACAGAGCGCTTTACATTTATGCACGCTTGTTACTTGTATGAGTTACCTTTTGGGGTTTGGGTGTCTGTTGAACATATTTCTTCTGATGCAGCGATACCTCACATGAAGTAGATATTCTAAATCTGCCTCGAAATAAAAAGTCTTTCCTTGGATGAATGAATGTGTGAGCGAGGAGAAAAGTGCGTGCCCCCCGCTGGGCTTAGCGCCCTCCTCGCTGTGTGTACCTACAGAGCCGCGCTGATTTGCTGCGATCATCTCAACTCCATCTAGACAGACAGCTCATTCGGAGCTGAAGGAGACTCACGGGAGACTGCATCCCCTCTAATTCCTCCACTACAAATTCAATTATCTCTTCCATGCTTGTCTTTGTGCTTCCTCTCCCTCCGTCTGCCCATCCGTGTACTTCTACTGGCTGCTTTTTTTTTTTTTGAGGCATATTATGTGTCATAATTTACATAGTTTACATTGATACACGCAAAAAACATCACTCTCATTATATTCCCACCATTGCCTTTTAAAGCTATTCATAACTTTCAGGAAACATAATGGCTGAAAGTTGTGTTGTGGCCATAAAATGATCCATCTATCCATCGATCGATCTATCCATCCGTCTATCTAAACGCATTTCTTTCCATCTTTCTCCATCAGATCTCCATCAATGAACATCTGAAGCAGCTGACTGACGCTCAGAGGGACTTTGTCCTTCTGCACGGTGAGTAAAACACACTCGCACACACACGCATATGTGCGCACACACCTACCTGGAAACAGTCTGGTCAGTTGACAAGACTGTCAGGTTGTGTGGGAAAGAGTAAAGACAGAATGTGTTAGACAAAGTGAGGCACCCACCTCCTGTCAGTGGCACTCAATAAGTGATGGGTGTTAGTGAGAGAGAGAGAGTGGAACAGTGCTCGATTGTCAACAGGCCACTGAATAACTGAATGATGGAAAAGGGAAAGAGTATGTAAAGGCTCCTCATCGAGCCTATGATGGCGTATCGATCTGTTAATGCAGCCTGTTTATTTTAGTTTTTATGACCCAGCGCTTTATCCAACACGGCCGAGGCTCTCATCCGTATCACAGTCCCATCTTAAAGATTAAAGTCCATCAATGATCGATGCACTGAATGAAAGAGTAGAGGTCCTGTCTTCTTCTCCAGCATTTCAAAAACACAAAGAACAAACATGGATTAAACATTGCGTTTGTCAGCGTGCATTTTATTCTCTCAACAAATTAGTCTCACCCGAATGTGCTGTGATTGGCTAGTGCTGCTGGGCTGGGATTGGTGTATTATCTGGCAGTAGAATGCTGCAGTTATGAGTCCTTAATCCCGGAAACGAGTTAACATTTTGTTAAATTTGACTAATTAAGCGGCTGGCTAGTTAGCTAACGAGCTTTCTATTTCCATCAAGCTTTCATGCTATACACTGCCTGGTCTGCGTTTGAGTCCTCCATCATGCCACGTGACAGTGGGCACTTACAAAATCAAGCAAGGGGTCAAATAATGATATCCTTTTCTGTATGTAGCATTGTTGCAAATAGAGCATATGTGACTAAAACCATTTGGAAAACACATATAATAATATACTATTATAATACAATCATTTCTATAACTGTAGCGACAGCCAGAGCTGCACTTCTCACGCCTTTCAGAAACTGTTCATCATAAATGCCCACCTCAGAAATAGAACACTGTCAATACGTCCTACTGTGCAAGTGATTGCTTGCACGCTTTCTGATGATTCATGTAAATTAAACTTTAACGGAGGGAAATGAAGACGCTGTAGACATCTTAACGCTGATTGGCCAAGACTCGACACATCAAAGGCTGGCTAGTTAGCTAACTAGCTTTCTATTTCCATCAAGCTTTCATGCTACACTGGCTACGAAAAATGAGTCAATGTCACATTTGCTCATATATGAATGTTCCATCTAGCTTAATAATCAAGCAATAATAAATATAGCAAAATGGATAGAGATGGTGATAGGGGAACAATCAAAATGACAGTGATGATGTAAGAATTTACATGTTTTCATATCTTACTGCCGTGTTCCTATGTGTTCTGGCAGTTGTCCTACGAAGCATCGTTCTGTTTTTATATGCAGCAACTTTTACCCGTAGGGCACAATAACGCTTATGCAGCGGGTAGTTTCAGCCGAGTGATCCGATTGGTCCGAGATACAATCCAACTGTGCTGACAATTCCCAGACAGCACAGTCTGCTTAAATGGCTGGTGTGCCAACTCTTGTGGGCATAATAAATGAGATAATTAGCAATAATTCTTGTTTTTCTGCTGTTTTTCATTATCATGTATATATTACTTTGAAGAAAACTTTTCATTACACAAGACTTTTTGCTGCGTACACGTTTCCTGGACGTCCATGCTTATGTTGGACCTACAGGATGTTGCTTGTGCAGTAAAATGTGCGTGTGAGAAGTTTAATAGCATGCGGAAAGTTTGTACAGTTGTTTTGACCTTTGTTTCTCTTCATCAGCAGGATCTGTAGAGAGCCCCTTCGAGCAGGGCGTCTCCCCAAACAACGTGCCCTATTACATAAAGTAAGTAGCTGAGCTGTTGCCTGCAGATCTCTCAACTAGTCTACACACAAATTCTGACCAAATTAGTTAGTACTAGTCAACACAGTCTCACTGCAGTTTGTGAGATAGTCACAAAATACAATCTATTGGTTTTGTGTATAAGGACACAAATTATCTGTTTTTTTTGTCGCCCTGAACGACTTTTTTTCAGGACGACATTACGTTAATAACAGAAGTTAGGTTCAGGCAACAAAACCACTTAGTTAGCATCAGGAAAAACATCATGGTTGGCTTTAAAATAACTGAATACACTTGGGTTGAAGCAACAAAACCACCAACACTTGGGTTGAGGGAACTAAACCTCAACGTGGTGTCGACTGGTTGAAAGTCCTGGAATGACGGATGTTTACTCCTAGTGGTTACAGAAATGTTCAAGAGAAATATGAATGACCATGAAAACAAAACACACAATATTATAATCAACTCTTCAAAAATCTTTATCTTAACAACCAGTGGGTAAAAAGTTGGGTTTTCGGGATACAAAGCAGCAAGTCTTCTCTCTACTGTTTATGGACTTTTCTAAAAAATAGAAATAATCATTTTTTCAGCTATGAGTAGAGGAAAAGTCACTTTGCCCTTCTTATGCTAAATAACGCTAGCGTATTGTATTTAGAGGAAGTGTGACTAGCAAAAGACAATTGTTTTAAGTTATAACAGAGCTGAATGCTGTACTTATATTAAATGATGTTGCTGTTAAGTTATGTTTTAGGTGTGTTAATGGAATCGTTATGAAGTAAACTTTAAGGAGTGAGCTATCTTTAGTTCTTTTGTCTGCCTCCTAACTGGGTTTTCCTCAAAGTAGTAGCTATTTCCAATTGCATAGATACATTATATAGTGCCTTATGTAAATAAGTTATGTGTGAGGCAGCAACATAATGTACTATGAAGCAGTGTTTGGGAAATCGCATCTGACAAGTCAAATTATTATTATTATTCTATTTCTTACGGACAAAAGCAGAAAAGAAAGGGAGGGCAGCTTTGTTTTTGTCCTTTTCCCCACCGATCGGTTCAGATGAATATACTGTATATATCCTCGCTATACTCACAATATGTTGATGCATTAGCTGTTATGTAATATGTTTTGTATATCCGGTCATTCATATTTCTCTTGTACATTTCTGCATCCACTAGCTGTAAATATTCCATTTAGTTTTCTATACTTTCTATCTATGGTGATCTGTAAGCCACATGCCACCCTGATGAAGGCGAGATTGTTAAATATATACTTTTTTACTGGAGAAGAGTTAGTTTACACATTTTAGCTTTGGTGGACTTTCGCTGAAGCTTACACGGCTCTGCACATCACGTGTGTGCATTGTTAAAGTAAGATAGCAGAATAATATTTGTTTTCTGTGTGAAAGAAATATATTGACGTAGAAATTTTAAATGCCCATGGCGTGTGAATGCCATGGGTTAACCAGTTGCTGTTGGATCTAACGTCTAACTTTGTGCTGGATTGATGCAGTGTTGCCTGTGACTGTTGTGTTGTTTAGCCCTAAACTTTTGGCTTGCCTGATATCTCTTAATATCTAATCGTGTCTAATATTCATCCATTTGTCTGTCTGTCTTTGAAGAATTCATGCAACAGTCCCGTTTCTGTAATTATGGATCCCACTACTTTTCCAAGGCGGCCTTTAGTAGCCGGTTGAGGTCAGTGGCATTGGTTGAGGTAAGGCATTGACCACGAGTTGTTGGGGTCAGGATAGCCATTGATTATGGCGAAGGACCTGAACAAATCGGGTTCCTGGTACCTTGCGTGAGCATGGACGCCTGGCCAATCCTAGCGCTCTAATGCTACGCAGGGCAGGTCTTGCCAAGAAAAGCATTGGGATTTATAATAACGCTCTACTTTCACATTGAGTGCATTCAATCCTTTAACCATCTGTCCATCCATCAATCCACCCATATTTTCATCCAACTATCCATCCATCCACTCGGCCCCAGATAATGTTTGAGCTCAGGGAATCAAAGGGGCCGCTGGTTTAAGTCCCCGCGCGGAGTGGTGGCTGGAGAGGTGCCAGTTTGCATCCTGGGCACTGCCAAGGTGCCCCTGAGCAAGGCACCGAATCCCCAAACTGCTCCCTGGGAGCTGTATACTGACTGCCCACTGCTCCTGCTAGGATGGGCTAAATGCAGAGGTTAAACTTAACTTTGTGCTATTCTATGCACAATGTGTGACAATAACAGTTGATTTCCACTTACCTGATCATGGGTCAGACCAACAGGAAAACATTTGTTGAACAGTATTGGCGAGTTTATTGTATCATAAGCTTGTTTTTCACTGGTTGGTAACTGAATCCCATTGGTGACACATCAGAAGCGACAGTCCCCTCGGTTTTCACCCGATAGATGTCTAGTTAAATTTTAAAATCAGTGAATACTTAATCATTATCAGGTCAATGCAAGTTTTACTTTATTGCTACTCAGCTGAAACTCTGATGCTAAGTTACCTTAATGGTTTAGCCCTTGTGTTGTCCTGGGGTCATTTTTGACCCCAGGACAGCACAAAATGTTCTAAATAAATGAGACATCATATTTTTGGTTTAATATTGAATGACTTTTCCTAATTTAATGGGGACAACTGGGTAAACACAAACTCAACATGTTGATATCTAAAGTTATATGTAAAGCCATTAAAACACCCAAACAATATCTCTTTCCAATTTTAGGTCAATCAGTGAGATTTGATGGTGATCTGCATATTTCTCCATAGTCCCGTAACAGGGATTCTGGATGTATACAGGTTTGGGTGTCGGGGGGTTGTTTTATTTAAAGGGCTATTTAGGTAGTCAACAAAAAACTAAGTACCTGACACATAAACTTGGGTAGCAATTTTAATTACAATAATGTTCTGCAGGTTCAAATTGCTGGGGTCAAAAATGACCCCAGGATAACAGGTGTTAGTAAATTTGAAGGTAGCATGAGGGTTAAATGTTGCAGAAATGAATGTTGACATGTTTTTTATGTCAGGTAATGACTTGGAATAAAGTTGACTAAGGAGTTGAAACACAGAGGTGGGTGATATTTCATACTGTATGCTTTATAAACAGTCAAACCTGACGGGGTCATTTTTGACCCCAGAGAACAACAGGTGTGATTATGTGCTGCCATTAGAAAAATTCAAATGATTCAAGAACAGCATCCTCACTAAACTTTGATATGTACCTCTCTGTGATAAGTCAAATAGTAAAAAATAATATAAAGTCAAAATAATTCATTGTTTCATTGTATTTTCATTCAAAAACAGGGTATACTTTCATGTAAACAAGGTCTATTGGCCCTAAATTCCAAAATGAAGGGAACGATTTGTGGTAATGTGTTGGACTGAAGTAAAACTAAAGGTGTAAAACAGAATTGATTGACAATTTATACTGTATGCTTTAAAAGCAGTCAAACCAGGTGGGGTCATTTTTGACCCCAGAGGACAACAGGTGTATGGCAGTCGGGAGGATAACACAAGGGCTTTAGTTGTACAGTCTCTGCCTTTCCTCTACTGCTGACCATAACATGATCATCTTTAACAGGTTGTCAAAATGTGTTCAAACTTATATTATAACTGTCATTGGCAAAAGACTGCATAGTGGGTCCAAATTTGAGACATTTTTCCTTCATTATGTCTCAAAACATGCTTGTCGAGCCGGTGTTGCTGCGGTGCTCTGGTGAATGCTGGGAGACTGTTTACTACTCATCAGCAGATAGCAGAAGTTTGTTTGTTAGCACAGTAGTAAGCCCTGTCTTGCAGCTTGTGCCTCAGTGCTGCAGGCTCAGTGGTAGAGCGGTAGATCAAAGGATCGACGGTTTGATCCCCGACTCCGCTAGTCCATGTCGATGCGTCCTTGGGCAAGCCAAAACTGCTCCCGTAGCTGTGCCTACGTGACTTTTGAAAGAAGAACTAACTATTATCTCCCATTACAAATTAAACGTTTAATTCATTAGCAATAAAACATACCCTTGGTCAATTCAACACACTGTTTTGCCGCTACAACTTTATAACCCATAGCTTATAATAGCTTATGTTAGATAATGTTAGCAAATTTTGGTTAGGTATTAGGTATTTCAATGGCTCCTCTCCACTTGTGCTAAAGTAGCACTACATATTAGCATTTACCACCAAGGCTTTGTCAAAGCAGTGTTTAAAATAATGGAACTTCGTAGAAAAATATTGCTATGACAGGTAGCAAGCTAACTTCCCCGATAAAATTCTTTATTAAAAAATAATGTCAGGGCGACGTAAATGGCGCAACACAGAGAAAACAGAAATAGCAAAGAAGCCCCAAAAGCTACTTGCGCTACAATGTTAGTACACATACAGTAGTTTACCAGCCAGTCCTCTGAGTAGTTCCTACGTCACCAAGCTTCTAGCACCACGTACTTTGCAAATACACAAGGATGAACTTAGTTGTTACCATAGACTGTATAAAAGTGGATGTAGTGGATTTCCTGTTCTATTTGACTCTAATGGACCATAATTTACTAAATGAACATCATGCTGTATTGAAGATACAATGTTTACTGAGGTAATAAATCAAGAGAGATGTAGGCTCATTTCCTCATAGACGTCTATACAATATGACTTAATTTTACAACCAGCGTAGTCGCCCCCTGATGGCCATTAGAAAGAATGCACTTCCAATGTCCACATTTTGATGTGACCACGCCTTCAGTCTGTAATTGATACATCGGCACTGTAGCCTCAGTGGCCCACATATGACATAGGCTTAACTCTCCACCTCACATTCCTAACTCATTGGTCAGAATAACCCCACAATGCCATTGGTCAACCTTGCTTCCTGCTGCTTCTTCAGTCAAGGGAGCTCACACAGCAGATTGCATGGGCTTGGTAATCAGCAACTAGCAGTTTGGTGTGTTTGAGTTAATATCTAATGACTGAGTGAGACGTGGAATTAACTGCAAGTGTGCATGTGGGGAAAAAACACTCAACTGAGAGGAGGAGGAAGGAGGAAGGGAAAGAGAAGTGACAGATTCTCCTCTCCACATGCAGTGATAAAGCTGGACCTGAACAGATGACCCAAGCCCTGTGAGTGCCAGCTGAATGCAAACACACACACATACATAAAAGTCCTTCACTGTACTTGGCATGAAAGACACATATATATGTATTGTAGAGAAAGAGACAGAAAGAAAGCATATGGATTAGTATCACACATATATGGATATTAACACAGGTAAACAAACGTTATATGGCCAAAAGTATGTGGACATACTTTACCACTATACTCGTATGTGATTGTTGGAGATGTCTTTCAAAGGCCATTAATATAGTGCAATAACAGCCTCCACTGTTCGTCAATTACTCAAGTACAATTTTGAGGTACTTAACTTGAGTAGTTTCATAGTATTCTATTTTATTCTTTGACTCCACCATGTTTCAAAGGGAGAACGTAACACAATTTTTAATTCACTCGACCCAAATTTTTAAATATGGCAGCTGGTAAGACCACCGAGTTTGGAGTTTCGGCCGTCGCCATCTTGGTTTATAGACTTTGCCATCTTGACTTTTTGCAACCAGTGAACGAAAGTGACCATATTTGGACTGTAGAGGCGCGTGACGTAGAGATGCCGTATATGATTCTGGAAGCGGTAGCGGCCTGTCCATCACAAGGTAGCCCCGCCCTAAAGCATAACGGGTCTATTTGACTCTAAATGGAACACACCATACTAAATGAACATCATGCTGTATTAAAGAAGACTTGAAACCAGCGATTGAGAACAAAAACTCATGGTTACTGAGGTAATAAATCAAGAGAGACGTAGGCTCATTTTCTCATAGACTTCTATACAACCAGACTTGTTTTTGCATCCAGAGGAGTCACCCCTGATGGCCATTTGAAAGAATGAAAGTATTAAGACATTAGCTTCACTCTTCAGAGCTGGAGGTTTCCGCCTGGTTAAATCGAGCAGAGCCATAGCATGAAGTGGAAACACTGCATTATTGAGGTTGCCCACGGATGTTGGGCGATAAGGTTCGCAGTCGCCATTTCACTTCAGCCCAAAGGTGTTGGACGGGGTTGAGGTCAGGTTTCTGTGCAGGTCAGTCTAAAATGTTACTGTATGGAACTAAGGGGCTCAAACCATGAAAACAAGCTCCAAACCAAAAGTATGCAATGTTTACAGGGGTGTCTGCATAGTTGTGTCCACAAAGGGTCCATGCACACACTTCACACCCACTCAGGCTACACTGTGCCTCGTGCATACAAACGCACTCTCACACATTTGGGGCACAGCACGACAACATATGGCCGACCAACTGCTTCATGTGCGCGATCAGTCGTCACCTCCTGGAGACGTTTTCTTTGAAAACCTGCGACATCCCCCTCGTTGATTCGCCTTTGCCGCAAGCCTGCTCCACGATGGGCGGAGTCTCAAATCCGTGACCTCCTACACAAACGTGGTCGGCCGCAAAATGACGTCCCGAGAGCTTAAAGTCAGTAATCGGGGGGAATTGTTTGATGTGTTGAATCCATCCCTCTCCGTCTTCTTCCTCCGTCTCAATCTGTCATCACTTTTTCTGCCCCACACACACACACACACACTCGGGTATAAAGACATACTGTTGTGATTGG